>NC_068563.1:12731060-13034090 GCF_022201045.2 Citrus sinensis
TGCACTTCTTTATTTTAGAGTTTTCAGTTCGTTAGTTAATTTATAGTTGCATGAAATATATTTAATATTATGGTCCTTTATATAATAGCATGACTTGAAGTTGTATTGGGCTTGATTTTAGTGTTGTGTTTATTTACTACTGCAATGGTTTTGACTACTGTAATGTGTTTATTTACTTGTATTTTGTGTTGTGACCATTATAATGTGTGGGGTCAAAATTTTTTGTTATGTTTATGTTGTAGTAAGGGTATTTAAAGTGGTGTTAATTTGTACTTTGCTTATATGAATTGGTAATCTATTTTGATTTTTTATTTATTTGTAACCTCCTTAATGTCTCAGGATCAGAACTAATTTAAACTAACAATGGATAAGTCTTGGGTTCATTATAGTAAAATGTCAAGTGAGTATAAAGATGGGGTTGAAGAATTTATGAAATTTGTTGTTGGTAATTCTGAAGGTTGTAGCATCATTAAATGTATGTGTACTAAATGTATGAATTTATCCTTTTGTACACATATGGTTGTTCATGAACATTTGTATTTTCATGGTTTTGATGTTTTCTACACAAACTAGAGTTGGCATGGGGAAGAGGTCAATGACACACCACTTCCTAATATAGATGTAGATGTTCCGTTTGAGTTTATAGACTACGATGACGGTAATACAGTAGATATGGTTAACGATGCTTATAGGGATTGTGCTGCAGATCCTAACTCATTTAAAGAACTTCTAGAACAGGCTGAGAAACCTTTCTATTGGGGATGCATAAATTTCACTAAGTTAGGCACTTTTGTTAGCTTGTTCAATATAAAGGGTAAATTTGGGTGGTCTGACACAAGTTTTACCGAGTTACTAGGTCTTCTAGCCAAGTTGCTGATTGAAAGTAATGAAATTCTTGTGTTTATGTACGAGACCAAAAAGACAATGTTCGCTTTAGGCTTAGAATATGTGAAAACACATGCTTGCCCAAATGATTGCATACTTTACTAAAAAATAGTATGAAGGGTTGTCTCACTATCCTAGTTGTGGTTTATCTAGATGGAAAAAAAGGATGGTAGTGTTGACCAACATAGGAAAGGGGTTCCTGCAAAGGTTATGGTATTTTGCACCCATACCTAGATTTAAACGCATGTTCCAGTCCTCAGAAACTGCCAAGGACTTTACTCGGCATGCAAATAAGAAAGTGGACGATGGTAAGCTCCAACATCCGGCAGATTCGCCATCACGGAAATTAGTAGATAACAAATGGCCTAAATTTGCCTTGGATCTTAGAAATCTCCGTCTTGTGTTAGCGGCTGAAGGAATAAATCCACATAGCTCTCTTAGTAATACATATAGTTGTTGGCCAATTATTCTTATAACGTACAATCTTCCTCCATGTTTGTCTATAAAAGGGAAATTCATGATGTTGTCCCTACTGACTTTTGGTCCTTAACAATCGGGCAACGACATCGATGTGTACTTGGTACCTTTGATAGAAGATTTACAAACTTTGTGGGAAGATGGGGTGGAGGCTTATAATGCCTACAGAAAGGAGTTCTTTAATTTGCGGGCAGTGTTATTATGGACTATAAATGACTTTCTGGCATGCATAAATCTAGCTGGTTGCACTGTTAAAGGATATAATGCATGTCAATATTGTAGAGTAGACACTACTAAATGTATAGTTAAACACAGTGGCAAAAATGCATATATTGGTCACCGTCGTTGGCTTCCTTATGATCATGAATTTTGAGACCAAGAAAAAGCCTTTGACAACACAATAGCGAGGGAGTTTGCTCCGAAACCGTTAGATGGAAAAGGTGTTTTACGACTGGTTAAGTCTATTGATTACAAATAGAGGACGAACAACTCTAAAAAATGCAAAAGTTCCGACAATGATGGCTGCATTTGGTGGAAAAAAATCCATATTCTATAATTTAGAGTATTAGAAGCATTTACTTGTACGTCATCAATTAAATGTTATGCACATTGGAAAGAATGTGTGTGAGAGCATCTATGGAACACTGCTACATATTCCGAGAAAGACCAAAGATGGTCTTAGGTCAAGGAATGATCTTGTAGAAATGAAAATTAAGGATGAATTAACTCCAACTTTAAAAAAGAACTAGCACACTTTCCTTTCCGCAGCTTGTTACACGTTAACTAGAGATTAGCCTGTTAATCACACTTTCTTTAACGTTCCAGCTGGATATTCCTCAAACATAAAAAATCTTGTGTCAATGAAGGACCTTAAACTTTAGGGCCATAAGTGACCTAACTGCCATGTTTTTATGCAACAACTTTCACCTATTGCCATTCGGTGTGTCTTGCTAAAGCATGTTAAAGAAGCTGTGATTGGCATGTGTTTCTTCTTTAACTTGCCGTGTTCCAATGTGGTTGACATGTCAACATTGGATAAATTACATGCAAAGCATGTGGGGCTTTGTGCTTGTTAGAAAAATGCTTTCCTCCCTCTTTCTTTGACATTATAGTACATTTGATTGTGCATTTAGTCAATGAAGTTAGACTATGTGGCCTAGTTTACCTTCGGTGGATGTATCCTTTCAAGAGATACATGAAAACTTTTAAGGGTTATGTCCGGAATCGCAACTATCCTGAGGGTTGTATAGTGGAGAGTTATATTGCGGAAGAAGCATAGAATTTTGTGCAGAATACATGTCAACCACGAATGCAGTTGGGGTTCCACTTGGACATGTGCAAAACCTATCAAAAGATAAGCCATTGTATGGTGGGAAAGTGGTACAAATTCCTCCACATTTACTATATCAAGCGCACCTGTACATCTTGCATAACACGCAAGACGTGGTACTATACATTAGGTAATTTGGTTAATTTCTTCTAGTCAAATCTATATAATTTATTTCTATAATTTTTAGTCTAACTTTTTCATGTTCTAGATCTTTAGTGACCATATGCAATGGCTTAAAACATGTTATCCATATCAAAATGACAAATGGTTGCAAGAAGAACACAATTGTAAATTTGCTGATTGGCTAACTGATAAGGTTGAAGCATGTGTATAATTAATTTTCACAAGGAAATCTCAACTTTTTTTTTTCACTTAGTAAAGATGTTTACTTTTCTTTCTTGTCTTGTTAGGTATATGACTTAATTGAAAAGGGTGATCACGTATCAGATACTTTGCATTGGTTATTACATGGGCCTCTTCCTTTTGTAACTAAACATAATGGTTATGACATTAATGGTTTCCATTTTGTTACACAAGATCGAGACTTAAATCAAGTAACTCAAAAATAGTGGAGTGAGTGTAGGTGATTCTGAAATATGTGATATGACATATTATGGAGTTATAGATGAGATTTTAGTACTTGACTATCATTTGTTGAAAGTCCCTGTGTTGAAGTGTAATTGGGTTCAAAGTAGTTGCGTCAACAAGGATGAGCTTGGATTCATCTTAGTGGACTTAAACCGATTATGATATAAATCTGATCCATTTATATTGGCTTCTCAAGCCAAACAAGTATTTTATGTAAAGGATCATATTAAAAAAACGTGGTTTATTGTATGTCATATGCCTACTAAAATTAATCCTAATCAAATAAATGAAGATGAGGTCAATAATGTAACAGAATATCCTTCCTTCACCATAGAATTTCCAACTAATGATTTGTTATGTTCCGCAAATGGCGATCGAGCAATCTATACAAAAAATAGCAAGGAGGGAATTTGGGTTACCAATTGATTAACTTTTTTGCAGTAAATGTTTATTTAATTATTCACTATCTATTTTACAAACTGATATGATAATAATTATATATTAGCTTCTTATTCTTATAGCTGATTGATTCTTATATAGCTTCATATTATCATTTAACTAATATAATTTAATTTACTTATTTTAGGTGCAATAATATGCCTAAGGGAAAACATGTTGTGGCTGATGTTGCTTCTGATCAGGACGCTTATTTAAAAGATGATTACCATGAATTATTTGCTGATAATGCTAATTTAGAAGATGCAGAAGACGATGTTGATTTTGATGGTGCTGAGATGGAAGGTGTTAAGTTTGATGGAGGTGATAATGATGGTGCTGATTTGGATAGAGGTGATTTGGATAGTACTGAGAGAGATGGTGTTAATTTCGTTGCTCCTAATGTTGATGTAAGGTTCCAATGGGCGTAAGGTTCCGCTAGAGACAAAGGAACGTTTGTGGAAATATGTTCTGGTAATTCTTAAAAATCCACTGCATTCTACTTAAACATTTTCGTGTCATTTTTTCAATTTTTATTAGTTATATGATTTGAATTTTTATTAACTGCCACTTAAAACAATTTTTATTATTCATCCTAGAAGTAAGAAGCAGGTGATACAATCAATTGGAACATCATTTCGAAACTTCAAGTATATACTGGCCAAAAACTATATCTTAAAGTTCAGAAATGATAAAAAGAAATTGTATGGACCCCCAATTGAGTACCCTCAAATAAAGCGTCTTGTTTGGATAAAGTTTGTCGACCAACGTTTGTCGGAATCTTTTGAAGTAAGTATTTTCAAGTTAGGAAAAGTAATATGTTAGTAATTACATTATATTTACCTTGTGTTATAACTAATCTAATTATGCAGAAAATTAGTCGTGTCAATAAGAACAGTAGAGCTTTGAACAAGTGCAATCACCGCCTTAGTCCAAAAGAATACGTTGGATTGATGAAAGAAATTGTAAGTATGTTAAATATTTAAATTTTTAATGAAAAAAATTATATATCAGTTAACTATTAAATTTTTTGCTTTGTTAAATATTTATTAAAGGTTTAGTTAACTACTAATTTTTTAACTGTTAACTAATCTAATTTCTTTATCAAACTAGCATGCAGAATCGGGTCTTTATGAAGACTTAATTGACAAGAGTGAATTATGGAAGAGAGCTCAGATGCTAAAGAATGAAGGATACCACTCTGAAACCAAACAAATCATTAAGAAAATGATAATCAAGTTTAACTAGAACAAACATTGTTATGATATTAGATCTATGCTCATTTAATAATATTAGTTTCTTTATGGTGGGCTATTAGGAAATGCTAGAGAAAGAGGACAAAAAAGACTCCTTAAATTCGGATGCAAGAAATGACTTACTTGAACAAGCATTGGGAAAGCTTCCTCGAACTGGTCATATGCAAGGCTTGGGCAAATTTATATATGCTTCTATGTACTTTCACTGCCTGCGTGGTGTTGTGCAAATTTTAATGTACTCGCAAGCGCACGAATCTATTGTAGTATAGATCAATGGTGACGAGTATCGATCCCACGAGGAGGTGGATTTTAATTGTGTGTAGAATTAATTTTGTAAATGGGTGATTGGATTTGTGGTGGAAATGATTTAAATTATCCTAAAATTGGAATTGAAATGGCAATAATAAATTCTAAAATTGGACTTGCAATGGCGAGAATAATTTGAAGAGAAATCTATTGAAATGACGTACTTGGGTACCTGGATCCGTATCAACATGCATCATGGGCTAAATATTCCTTATTAATGCCAATTAAATCATGAGGGGAGAATCCACACCTCATGAACCACGCTCTAATCAATATGGTGCTAAGGGCTTATCGTGCCAAATAATAATAACCTTGTACTAGAGGGCCGGTGAAACCAAGACGGTACTAGACAAGATTAGTATTATTTGTCGACGAGAAGTCAAAACATCCACAAAAACTAGAGGGGAAGAGAAAATAAATTTACCAAATAAAGCCCATGACACATGTTGAGACTTCACCTTTAACCCAAGCTTGAAAGAAAATTAGCCACTCATAATTGAACTAGGGGCAAAATGGAAATTTATTAAAATACGAAGAAAATACAAGATGGAGAAGGAATTACAGAAAATGGAGTCCAAAAATGGATTCAGAGATATCAAATTAGGGGGGGGAGGCCCCCTTTTTATAGATACATGGAGTAAATCATGGCCATCGGATTAAAAACAGTTTGGACGCTCAGGATTGCGCCACGTCATCAGTCAACAGTCCACGGTTTGACCACGCGGATAAACAGTAACACGGTTTGACTCGGATGAACAGTAACGCGGTTTGACTCGGGTGAACAGTAACGCGGTTTGGTTGAAAATAATCCTGTGTGATGCATGTACCGTACGCGAGATTTTTCATCCACTGATATGCTGCCACGTCACCATCAACAGTACATAAGAATTTTAGCCCAACAGGATCGTGACACCTCATCAGTCAATGCCACATCATCGGTCAATGCCACGTCATCGATCTGTCTATGTGAACAGTGTTGTGAACAGTAACGTAGTTAGTACCGTACACGTGAATAGTACCGTACATATAAATAGTGCCATTTATCCTTTTATACTCCTCCTAAGGTTTTCGACTGTCCTGAGTTCAAAAGTGATGTCCGTTTTGCCGTCTGATCTCTCCTTTATTGTGAAATGACTATAATGCCCTTAAAATACATAAAATACTTAATTAAAATAAAACACATGTAATTAAATCACAAGAAGGTTAAATACATAAAAGTAAGGATTGTTAGTAAGACTTGAAATGTAAAATGACGGTTTTCTCCTTTATAAATATGCATTTTCTAACACTCAACACGTGGACCCATCCGAAATTAGAGAGAGAGGGAGCTAGATGCTTGGAAAAAATCAATAGATGACCAGTTACGAGTAATTTGCAATGAATTGAAGAGGACACCTCGCTATTCAAATGTTGGAAGTTCCACTTTCCCACATAATATGATCAATGATGATGACAATGAGGGAGATGTACATTAGGTTACTTTAGTTATCTGGGTTACCCAAATTTTTCCTGGTTTAAGTATTTTTCCTTGTATATCTTCCACTCATTAGAGTTTAATTTATTTACTATTTATCGATAATGCTGACAGGAGCTGGATAATTTATGGAAGTTAGCTGTGAAAAAGAGGAAATGGATGTTTGGTCAAAGGGACGAACATCCTAAAGTATTAACACTAAGAAAGAAAGAAGAGACACCAAAAAACACAATTGCTGCCATTCTGATGAAGTCAGCCAAAAATGATGACAGTGAAGGAGATGCACATAAGATTAGTTTATTAATAATAAATGGTTGTATTTTTCCTAGACTATGATTTATTACCTTGTATATTTACTATTCAATCTAGTTTAATAGACTTACTATTTCATAATTAATCTTCATAGGACATAGATAATTCGGGCAAACCACCAGCAAATACCGTTGCTGCCATTCCGGTGAAGTCAACCAAAAATGAAGACAGTGAAGGAGATGCACATAAGGTTATGTTGATTGATTTCGAATAGATTGGTTTGTTGGGTTTGGGTTGGAGGGTTGCTGGGTATGTGGCTGGAATACCAGTGGTGTAGAAAGATGCTGGGTTGCTGCTGAATGTGTGTTGGAGTGTTGTTGAGTAAGTGGCTATTGGACTATTGCCATTAGAAGATGTATTACTGCTGGAGGTTTTGTTGGCTTGGTGGTTGGAATTTGAGTTGCTTTTATTGAAGTTTAATTGGACAAATGTTTCTTTTTTAAATTTGGGGTGTTGATTATATATGTATTGGTAGTGATGACAATATTAGATACTAGATGTATTTATTTTGAAATTAACTTATTGGAACGAATGGATGTTAATAAATAGTAATTGCTTTTAGTTTTTTTCATGATACTCATTATTATTAATTAATTAAATTTGTAAATAGGAATTCAAAATAAATTATAATCACAATTTTTTAAAAATAAATTTAACTTTATGAAGGAAATATGTTGTGCAAATTTTATTTAACTTGCAAGCGCACGAATCTATTGTAGAATAGATCAACGATGACGAATGTTGATCCTATGAGGAGGTAGATTTAATTGAGTGTAGAGTTAATTTTCTATGTGCGTGGTTGGATTTGTGGTGAAAGTGATTTAGACTATTCTAAAATTTAAATTAGAATGGCGAGAATAAATTAAAGTGAAAATTATTAAAATGAAAAGCTTGGGTCTCTGGATCTGCACTTAACATGCACTATTGGCTTAATATTCCTTATTAGTGCCAATTAAATCATGAGGGAGGTTTCCACTCCTTATGAACCTCACTCAAATAAATATGATGATAAGTGCTTATCGTGCCAAATAGTAATAACCTTGTGTTGAGTGTTAGAAAATGTATATTTATAAAGGAGAAAACCGTCATTTTACATTTCAAGTCTTACTAACACCTTTACTTTTATGAATTAACCTTCTTTTGATTTAATTCCGTTTGTTTTATCTTAATTAAGTATTTTATGTATTTTAGGGGCATCATAGTCATTTCACAATAAACGAGAGATCAGATGGCAAAACGGACATCACTTTTGAACTCAGGACGGTCGAAAACCTTAGGAGGAGCATAAAAGGAAAAATAGCATTGTTCACATGTATGGTACTATTTATGTGTACGGTACTATATACGTTACTGTTCACGACACTGTTCACATAGACGGACGATGACGTGGCATTGACCGATGATGTGGCATTGACTGATGAGGTGTCACGATCCTGTTGGGCTAAAATTCTTATGTACTGTTGATGGTGACGTGGCAGCATATCAGTAGACGAAATATCTCGTGTACGGTACATGCATCACACAGGATTACTTTCAACCAAACCGCGTTACTATTCATCCGGGTCAAACCGTGTTACTATTCATCCGCGTGGTCAAACTGTGTACTGTTGACTGATGACGTGGCGCAATCCTGAGCTTCCAAACTGTTTTTAATCCGATGGCCATGATTTACTCCATGTATTTATAAAAAGGGGGCCTCTCCCCCCTAATTTGATATCTCTGAATCCATTTTTGGGATCTATTTTATGTAATTCCTTCTCCATCTTGTATTTTCTTCGTATTTTAATAAATTTCCATTTTGTGAGTGGCTAATTTTCTTTCAAGCTTGGGTTGAAGGTGAAGTCTCAACATGTGTCATGGGCTTAATTTGGTAAATTTATTTTCTCTTCCCCTCTAGTTTTTGTGGATGTTTTGACTTCTCGTCGACAAATAATAATAATCTTATCTAGATACCGCCTTGGTTACACCGGCTCTCTAGTATAAGGTTATTATTATTTGGCACGATAAGCCCTTAGCACCATATTGATTAGAGTGTGGTTCATGAGGTGTGGATTCCCCCCTCATGATTTAATTGGCATTAATACGGATTATTTAGCCCATGATGCATGTTGATACGGATCCAGATACCCAAGTACGTCATTTCAATAGATTTCGCTTCAATTTATTCTCGCCATTGCAATTCCAATTTTAGAATTTATTATCGCCATCTCAATTCCAATTTTAGGATAATTTAAATCACTTCCACCACAATTTCAACCACCCATTTACAAAATTAATTCTACACACAATTAAAATCCACCTCCTCGTGGGATCGACACTCGTCACCATTGATCTATACTACAATAGATTCGTGCGCTTGCGAGTACATTAAAATTTGCACAACAAGTTTTTGGCGCCGTTGCCGGGGAGGTAATTTTAATTCATAGAATTAATTTTTGTGAATAATTTCTTTTAATTGTTTTCTTGTAATTTTTTTTATTAAAAAGAAAAAGAAAAAAAAGTGAATCTACATTTGAAGGTTAGTATTTCTTTTCTTTTTCTCTTCTTTAAAATTTTGTAATTTAATTTTCAATTTATTTTTCTTTGTAATTTTTTGTTTATTTTATTAATTTAATTTTTAGTTAATTTATTTTACGTATTTGTTTTTGTGTATTTTTATAGAAAGGTTGTAATAGCGCAATAAGGTTAGTATCGTAATTTCTCACTCTTCTTTATTTTTATTTGTTTTGTTCCCATCTTTATTTTTATTTTATTTGTTTTGCATGCATGGTCGTAGGTCATTATTACCTAATCTTGAACCTATAGACCTTGAATTAGAAAAAACATTTCGCACACACAGGCACATTAAAAATAAATTTGGAATAGATTTACAAGCATCACAGGAGAGGCCATTTAAGGATTATTTCAGTCTTTTAGCTAATTTGAGCACATCATGCATAAGATACCCAAATGTAGCTGCTAAGAGTTTTGAATTAAAACCTAGTGTGCTACATTGTCTCCCAACATTCTATGGCCTAGAAAATGAGGACCCATATAATCATCTGAATGATTTTCATGCCATTTGTCAAACTTGTAAATATGAAAATTTTTCAGACGATGATGTTAAACTCAGATTATTCCCATTTTCTTTAAAGGATAGAGCTCGTTCATGGTTAAATACTTTACCTGCTAATAGCATTTCATCATGGGAACAAATGGTAATAAAATTTTTGAATAAATATTTCCCAGTCCATAAAATCAATGCTATTCGCAGGGAAATCTCAGAGTTTACTCAGAGATAAGACGAGCAGTTTTTCGAAACATGAGAGCAATTCAATGGGCTACTCTTGAAGTGTCCATATCATGGGTACGAGAAATGGCACCAATGCCAATACTTTTTGGAGGGATTATTGCCGAATGTGCAAGAATGGCTAATGGCAACAAGTGGAGGAGAGCTAATGTCAAAAAGTGCATCAGAGATTTGGGAATTCTTCCAGTGACAAGCGGATAATTCCCAACAACGGAGTCGATCACTCAGGAATACTAGAAGAATTAAAGGAGTGAATGAGGTTCACATTGGCGAGTCAACTTCGGGAATCAAATAAGTCAAAGAGATGGTTGAAGGTCTTGCTCGACAAATAGCATCGTTATCGACTGCTAAATCAACAGAACCACATGACCATGACTCATACTCAGATCAAGCCAATGCCATAGGTGTAATGAGAAAGCCATCAAATTACAACCCATACTCCAACACATATAACCCTGGATGGAGAGACCACCCCAATTTTTCATGGTCCCAAGGAATCCAACATAATGGAAGAGCAGCTCCAGCTCCACCAATGCAACCAATTCCTCAAAATCCTCAAGCCTCTCAGCCCCCATTTAGACCATACAATCAAAACCAGAACTACTCACAACCTAGACCATGGGAGGATGCATTCTAGAATTTTAAGAATGTTACTCACTCCACGATTGAGCAACAGAACCGCACCATTGATGGACTATGAAATGAGTTGAGAGCATGCTTCAATTCACAAGCCCAATCAGTTTCAAGCCTTGAGAAGATGGTGGGACAACTTGCTTCTTCAGTTCAGGCCTTGGCAATGATCGTTGAGAAAGGTAAATTTCCAAGTCAACCAGTGCCTAACCCTAAAGGAGTGCATAAAGCAAGTACCAGTTCACCACAGCAGCATGGAGAGGTCAAAGCAGTAATGACCTTGCGAAAAGAAAAAGAAGTCGACAACAAAGTGGAGATGCTAGTGACAAAAGAAAATCAAATTGTACCTGTGAATGTTGATGATTCATCACCAGAGGAGAAAGAAGAAACCAACCCACGAGAATATATTCCCAAAGCTCCATTTCCTCAGAGGTTAGCTAAAGGAAAAAAAGGGAAAATCCACAGGTGAGATTCTTGAAATCTTCAAACAGGTAAGTGTTAACATCCCTTTGCTTAATGCTATTAAACAAGTTCCATCTTATGCCAAGTTTCTTAAAGACCTTTGTACTAAAAAGAGAAATATGCATGTTCAAAAGAAGGCATTTTTAACAGAAAACGTTAGTTCTATACTCCAACATAAAATTCCTTTAAAATGCAAAGACCCAGGCTCCCCCACTATCTCATGTAGTATAGGGAACCACACAATTGAAAATGCTTTGTTGGATTTAGGAGCTAGTGTAAATATGTTGCCTTACTCAGTATTTTTGAAACTTGGACTGGGAGTATTACACCCAACTCCAGTGGTGTTACAGCTTGCAGATCGGTCCACGAAAATACCTCGTGGTATTGTGGAGGACGTGCTTATCCAGGTAGATAAGTTTTATTTTCCTGTTGATTTCATTGTAATTGACACTCAACCAATACAGGATTCAAGGAAGCACATCCCCATTATCCTAGGCCGACCTTTCTTGGCAACTGCGGATGCTCACATTCAATGCAGGACTGGAAATATGCAGTTGTCCTTCGGCAACATGACTATGGAGCTGAACATCTTCAACATTGCCAAACAACCTCACAATGCCGATGATGGATTTAATTGAAACATTAGTTGATAACACTTTTCTTTCAAACCTTAGTGATGATCCTTTACAAACATGTTTAACTCACTTTGGTTTTGATTTTGATATTGACAGATCGGTCGATGAGGTCAATGCCCTACTTGACTCAGTACCATCCATGGACACTAATAAATGGAAGTCAAGAGTTGAACAACTAGCATCATCAGAGAAGAAACGCATCCCATCATCAGAATCACCACCGAAACTCGAGCTCAAACCATTACCCAACACATTAGAATATGCATTTTTGGGAGAAGAAAGTACTCTACCGGTAATCATCTCAGCATCCCTCAATGACGAACAAAAAGGTAAGTTGTTGGATGTTTTAAAAGAGCACAAAAGAGCATTAGGATGGACCATAGCAGACATTAAAGGTATAAACCCAGTAGACTGCATGCATTACATTCACCTTGATGAAAATGCTAAAACTACTAGGGAGATGCAACGTCGGTTAAATCCTAACATGAAAGAAGTTGTTAGAACTGAAGTCCTTAAGCTATTAGATGCAAGTATCATTTACCCAATTTCTGATAGTTCATGGGTCAGTCCTGTGCAAGTTGTCCCTAAAAAGTCAGGAGTCACAGTAGTTACGAATGCTGATAATGAATTGATACCCACTAGAGTAACTACAGGATGGCGTGTATGCATTGATTATAGAAAGTTGAATTCTGTCACACGTAAAGACCATTTTCCTTTACCATTTATTGATCAAATGCTTGATAGATTAGCAGGCCATGAATTTTATTGCTTTCTAGATGGCTACTCAGGATATAATCAGATTCCCATAGCACCAATAGATCAGGAGAAAACTACTTTCACTTGCCCTTTTGGCACATTTGCATATAGGAGAATGCCATTTGGATTATGTAATGCACCTGCTACATTTCAACGATGCATGTTGAGTATTTTTTCTGATATGGTTGAACGATTCCTTGAAGTCTTTATGGATGACTTTTCTGTCTTTGGTGATTCGTTTGATCAATGTTTACATCATCTAACACTAGTTCTGCAGAGATGTATCGAAAAGAACTTGGTCTTAAATTGGGAGAAGTGTCATTTTATGGTAAAACAAGGGATTGTTCTCGGTCACATCATTTCGAGCAAAGGTATTGAGGTTGACAAAGCCAAGGTGGATCTCATTTCTAATCTTCCTCCACCCAAAATAATCAGAGAAGTAAGATCTTTCCTTGGGCATGCTGGTTTCTATAGACGTTTCATTAAAGATTTTAGCAAAATTTCTAGACCCTTATGCAATTTACTTGCTAAAGATGTACCTTTTATCTTTGATGATTCATGTCTTGTGGCATTTGAAAAACTAAAGCAGTTGTTGACATCATCACCCATCATTCAGCCCCCAAATTGGAGCTTACCATTTGAGCTCATGTGTGATGCATCTGATTATGCAGTAGGAGCAGTATTAGGACAAAGAGTTGATCGAATTCCCCACGTTATTTACTATGCTAGTATGACATTGAATGATGCACAGTTGAATTATTCAACTACTGAAAAAGAAATGCTAGCAGTACTGTTTGCATTACAGAAATTTCGATCTTATCTCACTGGTTGTAAAATAATTATATTCACAGATCATGCTGCTCTTAAATATCTTCTCACAAAGAAAGATGCAAAAGCTAGACTAATTCGTTGGGTGTTACTTTTGCAGGAATTTGACTTGGAATTCAAAGATAAGAAAGGGACAGAAAATGTTGTGGCGGACCACCTCTCTCGTCTCCATTTTGACACAATTACAGAGCCATTAATATTGAATGAGTCATTTCCAGATGAACAATTAATGAGTGTGGAAGTATTACCATGGTATGCTGATATAGTTAATTATCTTGTTACAGGTCAACTTCCAGAGCATTGGACCAAGCAAGACAAGGCTAAATTCTTTGCAAAGATAAAGAATTTCTTTTTGGATGACCCGTATTTGTTCAAGTATTGTGCTGACCAAATTGTTAGACGATGTGTCCCAGAAAATGAAATTCAGAATAATCTTTCATTCTGCCATGAACAAGCTTGTGGAGGTCATTTCAGTGCTAAGAAAGCAACAACTAAAGTTTTACAATGTGGTTTTTATTGGCCAACTATATTTCGAGATGCTTACACTTTTTGTTCTTCATGTGATAGGTGTCAACGAATGAGGAGCATTACACGAAGGAACATGATGCCACTAAATCCAATTTTAGTGGTTGAGATTTTTGATGTATGGGGTATCGACTTCATGGGACCCTTTCCCCCTTCTTTTGGCCATCAATACATATTGGTTGCTGTTGACTATGTATCGAAATGGGTAGAAGTAATTCCATGTAGAACCAATGATCACAAGGTGGTGATAGCATTTTTGAAAAGCAACATTGTTTCACGCTTTGGATTCCCTCGAGCAATAATCAGTGATGGTGGTGCCCACTTTTGTAATAAAGCATTCAAAGCTCTTTTGACAAAGTATTCAATCACACACAAAGTGGCGACTCTGTATCATCCGCAAACCAGTGGTCAAGTTGAGATCTCCAATCGAGAAATAAAGCACATATTAGAAAAAACGGTGAGGCCAGACAGGAAAGATTGGTCATTAAGACTCGATGATGCATTATGGGCATACAGAACGATTTTCAAGACCCCGATTGGGATGTCACCCTACAGGCTAGTGTATGGAAAAGCTTGCCACCTACCTGTGGAACTCGAGCATCGTGCGTATTGGGCCATCAAGAAATTCAACTTTGACATGCAGCAAGCCAGTTCAGAAAGAAGATTACAACTGGCAGAACTTGAAGAAATTTGCAATGATGCATACGAAAATGCCAAGATTTACAAGCAACGAATGAAAGTCTTCCATGATAAGCAAATTATAAGAAAATCGTTCACTCCAGGTTAGAAAATGCTTTTATTCAATTCTCGCTTGCACCTATTCCCAGGTAAATTACGCTCTCGTTGGTCTGGCCCATTTATTGTACATACTATTTTTCCACATGGGGCAATTGAAATTAAGGACCCAAAGAACGGTGTCATGTTTAAAGTTAATGGTCAAAGATTAAAGCCATATCTAGAATACCAACCATATGGAGAAGACATCGAAATAAATTTGAGTGACCCACCAAATTTGAATTGATTTTTTTTTCTTCGGTGATTTGATTTTTTCTTTCTTTCTTTCTTTATATTATTCTTTTCCTAATTGAAATTATTTTTGCATAAGTGTGTTTGTTTAACTATTAAGTTTTCTCTTATCATTTTTAATCATGAGTACCTTACTTAGACCGTTCCTCCTAAACATTCTTAAACCACTTCAACGTGTCAAAACTCATCTCAAAAGGCAGATTCAATTTTGTAAAACACATCGCATTTGGGCTCTACAACCACCAGAGTTAGTCTCCTATGTTGAGGGTCTAGAAAGCCAACTCAGAGATATTGAGAGAAGTGTTTACGATATCCAGTTGGAGCTTGAGGTGAATTCAATAAGAGGACGATTTTAATTTTCTTTGTGTGTTTTAATTTGTTTTTCTGTTTGTGTGCTTTAGTTTGTTACCCCGGTGAAGTGGCGGATAACGGTACTCCGTGACAATCAAGTCGGTTATTTCAGTTTCCCATAATAACTGATATTCTGAGGCGAAGGTATGGACAGAAACGAGATTCTAGCGAAGCTTCACAAGCGATTCCCTTCACTTCCTCAGAATGCCCTCCTTACGATCTATAAAGCTCGGTTCGAACGCATGCGATTACTCATGAGGAATAACATACCTGCTGACATCCGTTGGTTAAGCGAGGCTAAAGTACGATCGGCAGGTGAGTTACCTCCAAAATTTATTGCATACATGCCTGGTTGTGGTAAAGGAAATTATGCAAGAAAACGACGAGCTCGAAGAATTTCGGTTGCTTGTCATAAGTGTGCCAGAATGAGTTGCAATAAAAACCCATGTTCTTTAGGAATGGTGTCTGATAACAGGGAAGATAAGATTCAATTCATTAGGGATGGCTTGAATAAGGAGTCATTGGATGATATCCTTTTGTCTCTTGAAACGCATCCCAGTGGATATGTGCAAGGAGCGATTCTCCAGTTATGGCCATTATTCCAAAAAGAGCATGCACGATATAGTCTCGGGAATCTGACTATAAATGACCCTATTTGCCAATTTATAAGAAAACTGGATGGGAATCCTATCCTCGACCCATAGAGGGCGTTCAAGCCGTTTCTGGACGTAAAACCAGAGGAAGATGTGAGCCACAGTCGTAACTACTTGTAAATATCCTTTCACTTGACTGTTATTTTATTTCACTATTGTTTTATTGTGTGCATTATTGTCTTTAATAATTTTATTACTGTTTGCTTTTTCCTTTTTACTGTTTTCTTTTTTACTCGCGAGCCACGTGCTTTACGCGTTATTTGACACTGACATGTTACCTCATACACAACTATGATCCACTGTCACCAAGATTCTTAAATGTGATTTCTTTTTTGCCAAGCACTCACAAATTATTTTTGAGAAGTATCACAATGACAGCTACTCCAAATAGACAATTCAAGAACATTTGTATGCTTTCTAGATTTACATATGGCAAACATAAAAAGTTCGTTGAGGCAGCCATCGATCTTGGTCAAAGTATAGCAGAGAGAAAATTACACTTGGTGTATGGAGGAGGTAACCGAGGGTTATCAAAAATGGTCTCAGAAGCAGCTTTTATCAAAGGCAGCCAAATGTTAGGCATCATCCCAAGAGTTCTAAAACCATTGGGCAGTTCGTCTGACTCATCAACTGGAGAAGGTTAGTCGTCTCAGGTATGCAAGAAAGAATAACTGAAATGCTTAATCATGCTGATGCTTTTATTTTCCTTCCAGGAGATCTTGCAACACTAGAGGCACTTATCACGCTAGCATCTTGGGCCCATCTGCACATCCACCAGAAACTCATCGGTTTGTCAAATGTCAATAACTTTTATGATGGCTTTATCGCATTTCTTAACCATGCAATAAAAAACTATTTCATTCCTTCTAATGTGAAAAGACTTTTTATTTGTGCTCACACTGCTAATGAGCTACTTGATCTGTTACAAGCTTATAAACCGGAGCCAGACCCCTGGACCTTTGTGTTGGAGCGCCCAAATAATGATGGTAACAGTAGCCACAGTAAGAAGTACAAATTAGATTTAACTCTTCGCTTGTAAATATTTTCTTTTGTGTTGCACCACCCAGGCGATGTCTTCTAAACTCTACTTCTTTCCTTTCAAACATTGAGGACAATGTTTCGTTCTGGTTGGGGGGAGGGAATAGTCGACAATTGTAGAATTTTGGTTAAGTTTTTACTAATTTTTTTGTTGTAGAAACTAACTGTTGCTAACTTTTTGTGTTGAAAATGGCTGAATATGGAGGGTAGTGACTCTAGAAACGCATCTTCATCGTTTTAAAAAAAAAATTAAAAAAAAAATTATTTTTCTTTATTAAGTTTTGATGTTCATTTTTCTTCTTCTTTTTAATTTCTCCTCTATAAATATACATTTTCCAACTTTTGAGTCGAAGATAGCTGAATATGGAGTGTAGTTCCTCTAGAAACACATCTTTTTTTTAAAAAAAAAAAACCATTTTCGTTTTCTATCATTTTATGTGTAACTTTTCTAATTAGTTTTTATGCATCATTTTCACATTTTTGCATACATATTTTCCTTTCATGCTTAGAATAGATTGGGGGGTAAAATGTTGTTTAAAAATAAAAAATTTGTGTGATTTGTTTTAATATTGGATGACATGATTAATTTCAAATTTTAGTATTTGTATTATCTTTGGTCTTAAGTGATGTTACGTTATGTTTGCTACTCTACATGTTGATGTCGGAGACAAATGTGAGTTGCTTGAAGGAATGAACATGTCATAATAAGTACCAAGTGAGTTTTTGAGCCTATTATTTTTCTTGGAGAATAACCATTTTGCCCACTCTTTATACAGCTTAGCATTTTATTATTTTACACACGATCTCTAAATTGCTTTTGAGTTAACCCTTAAAAAAAATTGTAAAATAAAAAAAAAGAAAAAAATGTGTGTTGTTACATTGGGAGGCCCATCTAACTAGTAGATATGGATGATTATTTAGAGCCCTAAAAGACGATGGAAAGGCCATCTTTGATCCGTTTGAGCCTTTCTAGCCATCCCTTTTATTAAATATCCATAGTTAACCCTTTTGAGCCTTTAAAAAAAAAAAAAAACCTTTTCTTTGTCAACTTATCATCTTGACCCACTCTGATTTGGAGTATTACCCGATGTCTTATAAGTTCCATCATCTATTTATGTTTGAGAAAAATGTAAATAATTATTTTGTTCAGTGAAGTTATGCAAAAAAAAAAAGAAAAAAACAAAAGTTGTTGTTTCAAAAGAATAAAAATAAAAATAATAGGTGAAATCCACCTTGCAACTTCAAAAAAAAAAAATTAATTCTCTGCATTTTTCTCAAACATACACTTTGTTTTCCTTATTTCTCTTCTTTGTTAACCATGTCCCTAACCTACGTTACATCCTAATAAAAGTTCTTCCTGATTTTAGGGAACTATAATCTGAAGTAGAAACTAGTTATGTGGGCTAAAAAGATGTAGTGGTGCATAATAAAAATAAATAAAAGAAAAAAAAAAGATAAATAAATTGGGTTGACTAGCATTTTTATTTGACTTGAGATCTATTATTTCTAAGCTGAGGGCATATTTATTTCATCTTGGTGAGAGCATGTGATATCACTTCTTTATTATTTTCTCTCTCAATTACTATTCATTCGAGTGACTATTTTTATTGGTTTTAATTTCTTTGTGAGAGTGTCACTACTTCCAGTGAGATTTTGGGGTTTGACATGTCATTATTGAAAGTAGCTATAACAAGGTCTACTGGGCTGATTCATGTGGATGGTTGATGTGGGTGTGATGTTGCTTTAGACTGGAGATAATGCTTATACTTTTATTTGATTGCTATCATTAATCTGATTGAATAAACACGAGTGTTTCTAAATTAAAAAAAAAATCATTTTGAATTTGAATTTTGTTTTCGCTTCATTTGCTAGGGACTAGCAATAAGCTGGTTGGGGGGTGTGTTGAGTGTTAGAAAATGCATATTTATAAAGGAGAAAACCGTCATTTTACATTTCAAGTCTTACTAACACCTTACTTTTATGAATTTAACCTTCTTTTGATTTAATTCCGTTTGTTTTATCTTAATTAAGTATTTTATGTATTTTAGGGGCATCATAGTCATTTCACAATAAACGAGAGATCAGATAGCAAAACGGACATCACTTTTGAACTCAAGACGGTCGAAAACCTTAGGAGGAGCATAAAAGGAAAAATAGCACTGTTCACATGTACGGTACTATTCACGTGTACGGTACTGTATACGTTACTGTTCACGACACTGTTCACATAGACGGATGATGACGTGGCATTGACCGATGATGTGGCATTGACTGATGAGGTGTCATGATCCTATTGGGCTAAAATTCTTATGTACTGTTGATGGTGACGTGGCAGCATATCAGTGGACAAAAAATCTCGTGTACGGTACATGCATCACACAGGATTATTTTCAACCAAACCGTGTTACTATTCATCCGGGTCAAACCGTGTTACTATTCATCCACGTGGTCAAACCGTGTACTGTTGACTGATGACGTGGCGCAATCCTGAGTGTCCAAACTGTTTTTAATCCGATGGCCATGATTTACTCCATGTATCTATAAAAAGGGGGCCTCTCCCCCCTAATTTGATATCTCTGAATCCATTTTTGGGATCCATTTTCTGTAATTCCTTCTCCATCTTGTATTTTCTTCGTATTTAAATAAATTCCCATTTTGCCCCTAGTTCAATTATGAGTGGCTAATTTTCTTTCAAGCTTGGGTTGAAGGTGAAGTCTCAACATGTGTCATGGGCTTAATTTGGTAAATTTATTTTCTCTTCCCCTCTAGTTTTTGTGGATGTTTTGACTTCTCGTCGACAAATAATAATAATCTTGTCTAGATACTGCCTTGGTTACACCGGCTCTCTAGTATAAGGTTATTATTATTTGGCACGATAAGCCCTTAGCACCATATTGATTAGAGCGTGGTTCATGAGGTGTGGATTCCCCCCTCATGATTTAATTGGCATTAATACGGATTATTTAGCCCATGATGCATGTTGATACGGATCCAGATACCCAAGTACGACATTTCAATAGATTTCGCTTCAATTTATTCTCGCCATTGCAATTCCAATTTTAGAATTTATTATCGCCATCTCAATTCCAATTTTAGGATAATTTAAATCACTTCCACCACAATTTCAACCACCCATTTACAAAATTAATTCTACACAATTAAAATCCACCTCCTCGTGGGATCAACACTCGTCACCATTGATCTATACTACAATAGATTCGTGCGCTTGCGAGTACATTAAAATTTGCACAACACCTTGCACTAGGGAGACGGTTATACCAGTGCAATATCTAGACAACATTATTACTATCTGTTGACGAAAAGTTAAAACATCCACATAAATAAGAGGGGAAAAGAAAGTAAATTTACCAAATTAAGCCCATGGAATATGTTGAGACTTCACATTCAACCCAAGCTTGAAAGAAAATTAGCTACTCAACGCCACATCAACATTTTAGTCCAATAGGATTGTGACACATCATCGATCAACGCCACATAAGCAGTCAATGCCACGTCATTCGTCCAATCGAATACTGCCACATCATCGGATCGTATATGTGAACAGTACCGTGAACAGTACTTACATTTGAACAGTTTTGTTTATCTTTTTATGCTCCTCCAAAGGTTTTTGACTGTTTTGAGTTCAAAATTGCTATCCATTTTGCTATCTGATCTCTTATTCATTGTTAAATGACCATGATGCCCCCTAAAATACATAACATACTTAATTATATTAAAACACACATAATTGAATCACAAGGGACTTAAATACATAAAATTATGGATTGACTTTTAGTGAGACTTGGAGTGTAAAATGACAATTTTCTCCTTCATAAATGTACACTTTCTAGCACTCAACACATCCCCCAACTAGCAAATTCAGCGAAAACAAAATTCAAACCCAAAATGTTTTTTCTTAAACAGTCGTGTTTATTCAATTAGACTAATGATAGCAATCAAATAAAAGTAAAAGCATTATCTCCAGCCTAAAGAAATATCACCCCCACATCAACCATCCACATAAATTAGTCTAGTAGACTTTGTCACAGCTACAGTAATCAAGCCACTTTCAAGAATGACATGTCAAACCCCAAAATCTCACCGATAGTAGTGATACTCTCACAAGAAAATTAAACCCAATAAAAGTAGTCACTCCAATGAATGGTAAATTGACAGAAAATAATAAAGAAGTAATATCACACACTCTCACCAAGATGAAAGAAATATGCCCACAACTTAAAAATAATACGATCTTAAGTCAAACAACATACTAGTCAAACCAATGTATTCATTTTTTTTAATGCACCATTACATCTTTTTAGCCCATATAACTAGTTTATACTTTAGACTATAGTTCCCTATAATTAAGAACAACTTTTATTAGGACATAACATAGGCTAGAGACATTGCTAACAAATGAAGGGAAATAGAAAAAACTAAATATATGTTTGAGAAAAAGTAGAGGTCTTTTGAAGATTACAAGGTACATTTCACTTATTTATTATTAGTAATTTTTTGTATGGCACAACTTTACTGAACAAAATAATTTTTTTATTTCTTCTTAAACATGACTAGGTGATGGAACTTGTAAGACATCAGGTAATATTCCAAATCGGAGTGGGTCAAGATGATAAGTTGACAAAGAAAAGTATTTTTTTTATATAAAATCAATTTGACAAAGAAAAGTATTTTATAGAATTGGTTAGTTTTCAAGTTCATAGTCAAATTGAAAAAGTTTTAAAACTACGAAAATAGATTGATTTGTAAAGTTTTATGACGATTTGGGCCATAGTATAATTATAGATAATTTTGGGGAAAAAATATAATTTTAAAAAATAGTTTCACTGTAGTTGTCACTGTAGCAAACTGCTAACCATTTGTGAAAAATAGCAAACCAATAATTTCCAGCAAGCATGTTCTACAAAGGATTGTTAAAATGATGATTCTGGGAAATAATAGTGAACCGTTTATGGAAATCAGTGAACCGATAAATTTCAGATTGCTAACCTTGAACCGTTTAGTGAGAACGGTTAAGCCAAATTTGTTTTGCAGGTCTCTGGAAATTAACGGTGAACCGATAGTGACAAACGGTCAACCGTTTATTTGAAATTCAGCTCAACGGTAACTTTGACTAGAATAAACGGTTAACCATTTATAGTTAACGACGATCCGTTTACAAGCAGACAGTTAATAACGGCTAGTTTTCAGCTCCAACTATAAATAAACTCAATCAAGTTCAAATAAGGGTGGATCACAACATTATCATTGAGCTTGTAATCGAGAATACAATATTTATTGAGCTTTAAATTCGTTCTTGATTCATTTATTAACACATTGAGTATAGATTTGTAATCATATATTTTGTGTGAGGGAAAAACACATTTGTCATATTTGTTTTGAGTGATTGTAAGTGTTGTGATACACTTGGGTTAAGAGATTGGGGATAATCTCTTAGTGTAAAGGTTGATTGACACATTAGAAGTCAATTGTAAGCATTTGAAGCCTTGGGAGGCTTGGATAGTGAAATCCTCAAGCCGGGTGAGCTTGGAGGCGTGGACGTAGGCGAGGATTGCCGAACCACATAAAAATCATTGTGCTTGTTTTCTCTTCCCTTACTCTATTATTATTGTGCTTTATTGAATTTATTGTTTTTGATTCTATTAGGGCATTAGATTAAATTGTTGTATGGTTTACTTAGTTTAATTTTTAAAATCCCAATTCACCCCCCTCTTGGGTTGCCTAGTTAGTATTTCACTATATTCAATATGTATTTACAAAGTGTGAAAGAAAAATTGAAAGGATAAGAGTAAAATGGGATGATCTCCAAAAAATGGCATAAGCTAGCCTATTAACCTAGAAAATTCATAAAATGTCACCTAAAATATCTTAAGGCTACCACATGTTGATCGAGGACTATTATAATAATAATGGCCCCTCCACCAAAATTGCTACATGTCAAAATGATATGGTCCCCATAGGGATCTTGTCAATCTATGTCCCCAACAATCACATGCACTAAGAGTGAGACAGAAAATCAACTCAACTGTCATATGACATACCAACAGAGGAATCAGCTACTCCAAAAGATCGTCTCATTTGAAATAAGCTAATCAGAGATTAAGACATACTGTTATTCATGATAGTCTCACAGCTGACACATTTCCAATTATAAAGAGGCTAAAAGGTTGAATTTGAATAGTCAAATTACCCAAAAATATCTACCTGAAGAGGGAAATGACTTATTGCAACTTGTCACGTGTCCAAACAGACACTAAGATGCCCTTAGGGGTACTTCTTATATAATGTCAAGTTAGTCTTAGCAAAACAAGTTCAACTTCTTCCCTGCAACTCTTAATTTTTCATTGATATTAGGGTTTCTAAAAAACCCAGCACCCACTCTCACACTTTCTGACTTGACCGTCAAATGTTATTGCCGATCACTGTTGTTGTCGCCTCTTAATGGTCGTTTTCTCTCATTTTTCAGGACCATCTCTTAGTTTTGTTCATCCTTAAAAAATTGTTTACAAAGTGAAGCAGCCTTAATTATTCACAAAGTCTACCTACAAAAGTAAGCTCTCATAATATTTTTAGGCTAAACTAAAATCAAACCAAAATACATATGCACCAAAGATGGGATAAAAACGAGCATCCTATAAAAAAACAATGAAGTTAGAAATGCTATCTTTTAATGGAAAGTAAATTTTTCCCTATAGGTTTTTAGTATTATTATATATAAATTAATATAATAATAAATTATTATGTTTATTATAAATATATAATAAACTTTATGTTTAAGTTTAAATTATTTATATTAATTATACATAAATTATTATTTATTACCTATTTATACATATAATAAATTATGTTATAATTTATTAATAATAAATAATAATTATATTTATTTATTATATATGTATACAGTTTATTTATTATATATGTATACATATAATAAACACTTGCCCCCATACAGTCTTATCCTATTATACAATAGTGAGCCTTAGCAAATTTCAACATTGAACATGTGCCAACGAGATTGAACATGAAGGTAGATGCATAGTAATATTTGACAAATTTAGCCTAAAAACATGCTTTTTAGGCCTTTCAGTGAATGTTAATCCCTTAATCAAAATCATTTTTTTTTATTTTACAAGTGCAATTAGAAAAAACTATCCTTATTGCAACAAAATTTTCATTTAATCTCTTAACCCTTCTAGTAGAAAATCGTGTTTGCAAAACTTAGTCTTTTACTTTGTCATGCGTATAAGTCTAAAGTCGCTATCAATGCAAGTCTTCATCTTGCTTTAACGTTTACAAGATTTTGTATCGCAGGATACTAATGTTAAACATCAATTAAAGGCATAAAGGACAATAAAAAATTTAGGAGTCCAAAAGATATAAAAATTGAAGATGTGGACTGGTTAAAACTCACGACATAAATATCTCACTCTATTGATGGAGGTTAAGATTGAAGGAGCAATAGCTAGCTCAATATTTTTGTGACTTAAAAAGTCATTGTGTTATTAAAAAAATTGTAGGTATTAAAAAAAATTGTAGGTATGAAAAAAAATTGTTAGTGGAGAAATATGATTTTTACATAATTTTGACAAAAAATAAATTATTATAGGTTTTTTTATCATACAAAATAAAATCAACTTAACCTTGAAACGACGATAGGAAGAATGAAGTATTTACCAAACCACAATACCAAGTAGGCCTGGGCAAATCGAATTCAGATTAACCCAATCGGGTTTGGTTGGTCGGGTTGGACAAAAATTTATTTGAACCCAATCATAACCTGTAACCCAATCAGATCCGATCTGAAACATATTCTGATCAGATCAAGAGAAAAAGTCAGGGAGAGTTCGGTTTGGATCGAGTTTGGATTAAAAATGATTCGGATCGGGTCTAGTAAATCCAAGTTAATTCGGGTCAATTTGGTTAATTCATGTCGGGTTAAATTGGATTAAATATGGTTCAAATCAATTTGGGTCAAATAGGGTCGAATCGAGGTTCATGCAATTTTAAGCTATTTTTTTCTTATTTTGAGCTTTTTAGATTGCTTTGAGCTATTTTTCTTAGTTGTAGTCCCTTTTTACCAACTTTCAACCAAACAAAAAAAAAAAGAAAAAAAGAAAACTACTATGAAATCAAATGAATAAAAATTAGAGTTAACACAAAGTCCAAACTTAAAAAAAAAAGCACAAAGTCCAAAATTAATAGTCTCCATCCAAAGCACAATGTCCAAATATTAGTCTTTAAAACGTAAGGTCACAAAGTTTAAACATAATCAAATAGTTTCTAAAACACAAATCACAAAGTCTAAAACACAACAAAGTTTAAATATAAGTACTAAATAACCTTCCTCCATCGCTCCATGCAACCACTTTGACAAGTTCTAAATTTAGCTTCTTGTACTCCAAGTTGAAACATCGATCCCCCAGAGCAAAATTGAAGAAATAATGTGCAATAACTACTTTCTTTAAATCGCACTACAAATAAAGGTACATAAAACACAAACACAAATAAATAAACCCAATTCATATCTCTAATTTAACAGACCATAACTACCATTTGAATTCCAATTCAATGGCTAATAGTAAAGTTTAATATTTGAGTAAATAAAGAGCACCATTAGCTGAAAATCAAAAGGGCTGTTACAATCTTTCTAATTTCTATTATATCATTAGCATATAACATGCTTAGCAAATTCTTCAAACAAAAAAAAAATTTGATTGGATATAAACATATAAGTCAATCATGGCTTATTTTATGGCATTCATTACCAGGTCAAGTTAGTAATAATCTTAGGCAATACGATTCTACCAACTTCAATTTGCCTAACTAAAACAATCATAATGTTAAAACTTAAAATGTAAAATTATAACAAGTATAATTATAGTTTAAATTATAACCTAAAATTATAATATGAAATTATGAATAATAATATCTATTAAGATTTTTCTTTCAAATATCCATAACACCATGTTAGCGCTCACTGTTTCCACCGTTGAAGCTTATGATCTTACAAACTTTTTAAAATGCAAAAAAAAACGTTAGCAAGTACCTTAAGTACTTGTAGATGTTATTCATAAAGTTATAATACATTTTAAATATATTATGTATTTAATGTATGAGAGAAATGTTACCTTCTTATAGCTCTATATGAAACATTTGGTCTTTAACTCTTCCTAAAGGTTATAGACAAGATTGGCAAAAAGTTTAGATTGCAACTAATTTCAATACATATCAATGCCTCAATCAAAGAAAGGGCCAAACAACTCCTATACTCATCAATAGCACGAAGCCCAATGCTAAAGGTAAACTCAGACGTCACTGTGGAAACAGGAATAGCAAGGACATTTCCTACAATTTTCTTTAATATTAGATAATTTGATCATTCACCTTGTACCAAAGCAAAATATTGAGTTTAATACTACTACGATCTTCAACTGAGTCAATTAAGTATCTTTCCACCTTAGATGCTACTTTCTTGCCCTCATTCTAAACAAAAACCTTTTTAGCATATCTAAGGAAAGGGCAAGCAAATCAAAAAGTGTCATCATCTGTACCATCAACGATCTCCACCAAACTAAACTTAATTGTAATGTATGGTGTTGAGTGTATATTTATATAGAAGAAAATCGTCATTTTACACTTCAAGTTTCACTAACATTCTTATTTTCATGTATTTAAGTCTCTTGTGATTTAATTATGTGTGTTGTATTATAATTAAGTATTTTATGTATTTTAAGGGCATCATACTCATTTTACAATGAATGAGAGATTAGGCAGCAAAACAGACATCATTTTTGAACTCAGGACAGTCGAAAATCTTAGGAGGAGCATAAACACAAAAATGGCACTGTTCACATGTACGGTATTGTCCATGTAATTGTTCACTACACTATTCTCATAAACAGAACGATGACATGGCATTGACCGATGATGTGGCATTGACCGATGATGTGGCATTGACTGATGAGGTGACACGATCCTATTGGACTAAAATTCTTATGTACTGTTGATTGGGACGTGACAACTTGTTAGTGGACCAAAAATTATGCGTACGGTACATGCACATACACATAATTATTTACAACCAAACCGCGTGGTCAAACCGTATCACTATTTAAACCACGTGGTCAAACCATATTACTATTCAAACCACGTGGTCAAACCGTGTACTATTGACACGTGGCGCAATCCTGAGCGTCCAAAATATTTTTAATCTGATGGCCATGATTTACTCAATGTATCTATAAAAAGGGGGCTTCCCCCTAATTTGGCATCCCTGAATTCATTTTTGAGTTCCATTTTCCGTAATTCCTTCTCCATCTTGCATTTTCTATGTATTTTAATAAATCCCCATTTTGCCCCTAGTTCAATTATGAGTAGCTAATTTTCTTTCAAGCTTGGGTTGAAGGTGAAGTCTCAACATATGCCATGGGCTTTATTTGGTAAATTTACTTTCTCTTTCCCTCTAATTATTGTGGATGTTTTGACGTTTCGTTGACAAATAGTAATAATCTTATCCAGATACTGCACTGGTTTAACCAGCTCCCTAGTACAAGGTTATTATTATTTGGCACGATAAGCCCTTACCACCATATTAATTATAGTGTGGTTCATGAGGAGTGGAAACCCCCCTCATGATTTAATTGGCATTAATAAGGAATATTTAGCCCATGATGCATGTTGATGCAGATCCAGATACCCAAGTGCTTCAATTTCAATAGATTTCACTTTAATTTATTATCGCCGTTTTAATTTAAATTTTAGAATAATCTAAGTTACTTTCACCACAAATCTAACCACCCACTTAAAAAAAATTAATTCTACGCATAATTAAAGTCCACCTCCTCGTGAGATCGACACTCGTCACCATTAATCTATTCTACAATAGATTCGTGCACTTGCGAGTTCAATAAAATTTGCACAACATATGGAGAAGAAGCTATACCATCGTAACTGCCACTAGGAGCACTCTTAGTATATGTTAATGATGTAGAGCACAATGGACTATATGCATTATAAAGCTTATTCAACAATTTTTTTGGTGCTTTGGTCATTTCTTCAATCTTCAAGATATTAGTGCAAAAAATGATCTCAAAGATATATTTAGCAAAGTCCATTTTCGCCCGTGGATCAAGAATGAAGGCATGAATCAACATATTGTTTATCTTCCCCATGGACTTGCAATATTTATCAAATTTATCCCTCATACTATAAGCCATAAAAGCTACACTCAAAGTTGTAAAAAACAACAATGTGGCATCATAAAATACGTTCAAGAAGCTATACCATCGTAACTGCCACTAGGAGCACTCTCAGTATACGTTAATGATGTAGAGCACAATGGACTATATGCATTATAAAGCTTATTCAACAATGTTTTTGGTGCTTTAGTCATTTCTTCAATCTTCAAGATATTAGTGCCAAAAATGATCTTAAAGATATATTTAGCAAAGTCCATTTTCGCCCGTGGATCAAGAATGGAGGCATGAAAATATATTGTTTATCTTCCCCATGGACTCACAATATTAATCAAATTTATCCCTCATACTATAAACCATAAAAGCTATACTCAAAGTTGTAAAAAACAATAATGTGGCATCATAAAATACCTTCAAGAAACTTTATAATTTGTTCAACACTCTTTTAATCCTTGAGTCTAGCAGCCCTAACCTTTTATTTTTTCTTCTTAAGAAAGTATACCTTATAAGATTTATCCACTTCTATCATTCTATCAAATGTTGCTTGAAAATTTAACACAATCATCAACATTAAATAGGTAGAATTCTGCCTAGTAGGACAATTGAAAATAATAGCTTCGTTAGGGACCTTTCACCTACTCAACACATTATTTAAATGTCTACAACCTCATAGTGGAGGATCTCATATACTTTACAACATTCTAAAGAGCAGCAACACTAGTATATAACTCATTTAACCCTAAAAGAACAATCAAATTAAAAACATGTGCACAACAATATACTATCCTACCAACACAAATGCATCATCATTCCTCCAAGCAAGCAATTGCATATTGACATAACTAATAGCAACACTACTAGAAAAATGGCCTTTACTGACTTTAAAATAATGTCAGAAATTACTTTTACTGACACTTGTTAATTGTGTCAGTAATCTGGGAGTCAGAAAAATAGTGACACTTGTAAGTGGTGTCAGTAATTACTATTACTATAGTATCACTAAAATAATAACACCATGGTATCAAAATATTACAATACTATATTAGTATTTGTGATTACTGTTACTATAGTATCATTACTTTATTTATTATTTAAAAAAATAATTATATAAAATGACATGTTGCCCATTGATTTGTTGATAGAATTAAAAAGTTGTGAGAAATAAGAACAAAAATCAATTTATATATCAAAACCTTTCATAACATTTAAATATTATCAATATATATTACACAATCCAAATACTTCAATACACAAAGACGTCTTATTACAAGACATCTTATTCTTATAATTGAATAATCTTAACTGCTATTATCCAATCAAATACCTTCTACTTGTAGCTGAATTTAAGGGCTAAATTTACCAAATCTAAAAGCTAAATTTAGAAGGATTATTATTTTTCTCTCCATGAACATAAGTACTGCGATCATGCATTATCACGGACAGCTTCTTCATTCGATGAATTTGATCAAACAAGCAAGTACTTCTCTGATCTTTGAAAAAAAAAAACTTTTGATTATTTCAGCAAACACCATAGTCCATAATCCCCCAAAAAAAAAACCAAAGCGAATGACAATATATTATTATTTATTTCTATTTTTCCTTCCTATATATTAATAAAATATGAACTGACCTTATAAAAAGTTTACAACTTGTTGAGTCACCCGAATGGCGTCCTCTGTGTGTGGAATTGCTTTTGGCCCCCATTCAAAAGCATTTTTCTGCAGCATATTTGGTCAGTCTTTTCCTCTAAACAGAATCAGTTGCATTACTAAGAAATTTGTTTAGGAAATACCTGACTTGGAGAAACAGGATGAATACAAAAAAATATTTTCTCATAGACCACACAGAAATAGAGCTTGACCAGAAAGATGTAACACATGACATGAATACCAAAAACAAATTGTAGCTTGGCTTGAAATCAAATCATCTTGAGAGAAATAAATAGTGTTGCCAGACAGCTTGTCCACAACATCACACACATCTAGAGTTTAGCACACAAATGTCGCTCAAAAGGTTTGATTAACCAGATTAGTCTGCCATATTAAACTTATCAATTTTGTAAATGGGGTGAGCTAAAATCATTGTTAAGAGCATTGAAGTTAATACCTCTGGATGCCATTGGAAGGCGGTCACATGATAGTTATAAGCTTGCACTGTCGAGACATAGACCTGATAATGATTAATAACAGAAGTTAGAATTGATAACACTGGATAAATTGCCATTAAAATATCAAGCATTCAGGCATATATCCTGAGTTTGTGTTTATATATAAAATAAATTCAACAAAGGAATATTTACTTTTGTACCTTATTATATTCATCCACGCTTGTTGTCAAGATCTTAAAAAACTTAGCTAGCTCCTGGTTTGCTTGCATTCTTTCAGGTGAAATGCCATACTGTTGTAATGGTACAACATATAAAATTTCAGATCAACCAAATTATTTACTCAATCATCCATAATAATTTAATAAATCTAAACATTTTTAGAGTCCATTGTCTCCCAAAATTGAAGTGCACTAATCTAAGGAATCAATTGTACAAGAAGTCCATATAAATGGAATTCTTCCATGAATCAAAGAGGCTCACGACAAAGCAGGATTTCCAAAAAAGCTCGCTTATTAGACCCAACACTTTCATAGAGCTAGATATTCATGAGTGACTAGCATTATTACAGAAGATGAAGGAAATTAAAACAGAGAATTGAATCTAACAATAAATGCCACGCTGACTGTCATTTATTGCATAAAATATAAATGCCACGCTAACTGCCATTTATTGCATAAAATATAAATGCCACGCTAACTTGACTAATTTTACAAATTTGGTGATGATGCATTTAAGATTATGGTTTAAAAGAATAATTCAAAGATAGCAGTTTCAATTGCCAGATTAACAATTCTTTTATTTCTATTAAACATAAAAAAAAAGAAAGAAAAAGAATGCAAAGAAGTAAGGGAGATAGAGGAATACGGGAACTGAGGTCTACCACACAAACATCTTGAAGCATTTCAGGATCACTTTACTTGAGCTCAGTTTCTCCACGTATCATATCCTTTTCAGCAAGGGCTGCCCTTTCAAGTAGTGTTTTGCTCTCTTTCTTCATTAGCTCACCAGAAAGGTTCAGCTTATTTACATTTTTCTCGGCTCTAACAAACATTGCCTGTGTATATATTCGAACAATTACTGAATCACACAAAATTTTGAACCTGAGAGTTTACCTCAGTTGAAATGAACATGTTAAAAAAGAATTTTATGCAACTGTTACTTCTATTAGTAGGTTGATAGGGTAAAAATAGCATCTATAAATTAAAAGAGGTACATGCCTCCTCACTTCGAAGTCGATCAAAGGTATGACGAAACAAAAACCTTCTAGGCCCTGCAGTGAAATCCTCGAGGAATCAAATCTTATAGGATTTTGGAATGGCACATACCGATACATTTAATGCAGCCAAGAAGTATAAAATGCAAGAAAAAAGTGTGCAAAGATGGCCAGGGCAGAGCACGTCCAAGGGATTCCATATTCAAAAATATGCTAGAGAGGCTTATTTAAATGGTTGAAACCTAAGAGTGGATATATCTCACTACCAGCACTAGTGACGGGAAAGCTGAACATATTCATCTTTGGACTTCAACACTGGACAGCATAAACAAATAAGGAAACAGTCATACAATATGGTTGAAATTATCAAATTAAACTGAAGTCAAGAGTAACAACCTGCGGCCCATTGATGACCAACATTAAGCATGCTTAACATTCTGTTAGACTAATCAGCAGCAGTAGTGTTCAAGATCACAGCAACAGTGACAACAAAAAGTGTCAAAGTACTAGCAGCAGTAGCAGCAGCAGCCGTGGTTACAAAAGTTCAATTATGATCTTGTTATTGCTGTAGGAAAATAGAAAGAAAGAATAAAAGAAATGCTGAGAAATTAAAAAATTTATCAGCTTATCCACTCTCACTCCAGTCCCCTCATCCTTGCCATTTTCTTTCTTCTCTCAATAGTACCACTGCCGATGATGACAAGACCGTCGATGACGACACGGTCATCGCCAAGTTATTTATTTCATGATTTCTCTCTTACGCACTCATACATAGTTTCCATGTACTATGAAAGAAAGACACGTAAAACATTAGATTATCATTTTCTACTTGTGCTAATTGACATCACTGATCTCAGGTTTTCTTCTAAAACAAAATCAAAGCAAAAGTATCTCATCACAAAGAGTAAGTACACAACAAAAGTAAGAATTTTTATTCATAAAAGCTTAAGCCTTTTTCCGTTTAATGTATATAATAAAAACAGAGGTACTTCGTTCTCAAAACAACGAGTCAATCAAAAGCTAACAAACTTTTCCCCCTAGTGAACCAGTTGCTTATCTCCTCCAATAACATTTTGTTCATCCATTCGAAAGAGTAGATAAGCAAGATCATAAAAGAAACACAAAACCCACAAAAATAGAAATCTTGTACACATTAATATAGAACAATGACATATCTACAAAAAATAATGAGGAGAGTGTAAATAGAGGGAGAAGAAATGTAGGGAATTACCCTGAAGAGAAGGGGCAAGATTAAGAGGAAAAACTTGAGTTGGATCGAGAGCAGGCTCAACCGCAAGGGAGAGGAAGCAAAACCTGTATTGTTGAGCTGAGCCAGCGAGATGATGGAATGCAATGGGATGGATGGTAGAGGACTGCTTGCGCCCAAAAGCGATGATTCACTGCGGTTCCCTCCAGTCCGTTCCGTTCCCGGGTTGGGTTAGGGGAACATTCAAACGATTACCTTCGCGGATCCAAACGCGCTCGTCGGTACGCTTTCCGGCTCGCAACGACTCAAATGGGCGAGTCTTCCTCGTTTTCCTTTCTCCTTCGGGTAGTTGAAGAGAGACAAGATTGAGAGGGAAAAATTGAGTTAGATAGTAAAAGATTGTGTTGGATTGTAAGAGAAAGATAAGAGAGGAGTGGCTGAGAGAAGAGTCGGGGTTGATAAGACGACGCAGTAAGATTAGAGTTTTGTGAATTTGGTGAAGTCGGGGTTTTTTAGATTTGGGGAGTTTAGGAGGGACGAGATAGATTAAAAATTTTGTCTAAATTAAAAGTTAAAAAAATAATGTTTGGTTTAGAAGTTAGTTTTCTAAACTAGAAAATTTGAGATTTGGACGTCCTGGTCTTTTGTTCGGAACTTAAACGCTTGAGTACTAGAGGTTCTCGGTTCGAGTTTTATTTGGAACTTAATTAGAATTATTTTATTTTTATTACTGATACCTTAATGTCAGAAATCTCTGATGCCTAAGTTACAGACACTATAGTATCACTAATTTGTGATATTTTTATGTTAAACACGAAAAATGGTCCATATGTGTGAACATACTGATACTTTTTAAAAAATTGTCACAAACCAAGTGTCAGTAAAGACCTTTTTTCTAGTAGTGCAACATCATTTGTAGTGAAATTATCAACAGTTATCGCAAACAACCTCTCTATCCTCTAATCCTGTAAACAAGCTATAATATTATTGCCAATCATTTTCCCTCTATTATCTGCAATAAAGCTAATAATCCTCTAATTGAAATGCTAGTCACTATCAATAAGCCATGTAACTCATCTTTTGAATAGAAGTCTATATACCAGTTGTAAAAGACACTAACTATTTGTTGTCACAAATCAAACTCTTCAGCATTGTTGTTTTCTCAAAAAATAAATCCATAACATCTCTACCAATGACTCTTCAAGGTGCATAATGAACTATGGAATAACTACACAATAGAAATGCCTAACCCTTTGTTATCTACAAAAATAAGTGGCAACTCTTACAAGCGTCTTGACTCCATCCTTCAACCAAAACAATATAACTTGCATTTCCTTCGCCACCCTTAGCGGTCAAGTTCTGTTGACTGCCATCTTATTGTTCTCGGAATGTCTTGTATGCACCACAAACCTTTATATGATTTCTTATAGTTGTAATCCCATCAAGCCTTTAATGATGTTGATATTGTCTACCACAATAGTTGCACTTGCATTTGTTTAGATTGTCCTCAAGTAAAGTGCAATGATTCTATGTCTCATCTTTTCTTCATTGGTGGTCTTTTTTGTTTTGCCTTTTCCTTTCCCTTTTGGGTTCCTTCCATTTGTATGCTTTGTTCTTCATCATCACTTATCAAATTTGAACTTGCGTATCGAGTCATCTGAACATACAAAACAATAATTAGTAGCCATTAATTCAAAAATCAAAACATAAAAATATTATTAACATAATCTAATTAGTATTACAAATCATTTTAAATATTTGTTAATTGAATTATATGGTAATTGTTTAATTTGGCTTTTCCATTGTAATATTTCTATATGATTAGGTGTATAACTGTATATATATAAAAATTTAAAATTGTTCATACTCCCTAAAGGAAAAGCAAGAATTAATGATTAATTAATTTATAATATCCACTTATCCATTGCCCATAATAATCGAATAATATTTGCATATCCGTTTTCATGCCCACATTACATGTACTTACTACTTAACGACTTAACATCTACTTAACATACAATTAATTGAATTAGTCAATTTTTGTTGAGGTTGAAGCTACTGCACATATCATATCTAACAGAATATTTAGTTTTAATATTTTTGATCTACCTAATCTATTCATACAAAAAAAAAAAGATCAATTATTAACAATTAACTATTAACCAAAAAAAACTAATACATGAATTTTCTTGACTTTATTATTAAAATTTAATAATACATACTATTAACAAACCAATTAACAATTTACCGTATAATATATTATACATTACTACTATATACCATCAAAGCTTCGAAAGGGAAAATTCAAGTTGTCGCCTTGCTGTTGTTGGGTTCAAATGGAGCTTGGAAGAACTTGGTGGGCATAGCAGCAGATCCTATTGGCGTTGGCAGTGATTGCCGGCAAAATCAGGTTGCTATGTCTGCATTTGCGAAGTGCGGGCTGTACTGCGTTGGTGGCTGGCTGCTGCTTGCTTTTCTGATGTGTGTGTTTGAAACCATGAAGAGTGGTGAGTGTTTCTTGATCTTAAGAACTTGAGGCCATGAGGTTGAGGGAGGCTGTCGAGTGTCAGCTTGTGTGCTTCTGAATTCTGAGGGAGTATGTACGTGTATCGTGTGTCTGTCACTCACTTTATTGGCTCTCTAGTTTTAATTTCCATTAATTAATTTATTTTATTTTAAAGCCAATCCGACGAGGTTTTTTTCATCCGATCCAACGAGTTAAAAATGCATACGATCGAACATTGTTAACAATCTAATTTGTTCCAAGCCCAATATTTTTTGGACCCGATCGGGTTGAATTGAATTGGATATGATATTTTACCCAGCCCTAATACCAACAAGACCTAATTCACTTAAATTGGTGGCTTTTGTGGTGACATGCTAACCATAGAAGCTAAAAATCAACTTTTTAACCCCCGATATCTCTCAAAATTTAAATTTAAATGGGTAATCAAATAAAGTTGCTTGAAAATTATTGACCCCGAGCCCAAGGAAGCCTCGTTTTTAGCTAGATCTACATGTGCTGAGAATATTACGCGGTGACATGGAGTTTGTTGAGGCGTAAACCAGATTGTTGGGATTCAGTTGAGTATTGATGCGGGCTTACTTTCACTTATGTTGATCCAGCTTGTTCCAATGAAGTGAATCTCATCTTGGTCAAGCTTTTCACTTTTAAGTAGAAGTGAAATTCATTCACCTCATTTTCCCCAAATTCATTTTCATGCTAGTGCTTTATTAGTTGATCATGTATATAAGTTGCCCACAAATGGACGAAGGTCCCTCTTTTTGCTCCAATTGAGTCAGCATGGCTGAAATCCCAGCTGAGAGTCTTCACTTGCTGCAGGATTCTTCTTTTGTTAATGAAGCTATGCTGTATTAAAAAAATAAATAAATAAAGTCCCACCTTGCAAACGCTGTCGGTCTTCTCATTTTATTTATAAAAGGAATCTGAATCAATTTATTTTTGCATGTCATTCAAGTGGACTGGTCACTCGTGCCTTTCCAACTTATAAAGAGAGATTTTGTTCATTCTAATAGAATAGAGTTCACTAGCACAATCCTTTGTTTAGATTTGACTCGTAGAATGTGTCAACTATTTAAGTTGCCTATTATTTTTTAAAATGAAGTATTAAAACAATGATGCTATTCCACAAATATACATTTTGCACCTTACATTTTTTTCCATTAAGCAATTGATATGTGCATATTTTCTCCATATTCTCTATATTTTACTATTAATTTCTCCAACATTTTTTTGTTTTAGTCTTAAATACATTAATTATTTTAGTTAATTTTTAATTTAGTTATTTTATTAAATTATATTTTATTATGTTAATTTTTGTCTTAATTTTTATATTTTATTATTGTAGATTTTATCCTTAATTTAATATTTACTAGTTAATTATATTATTTTATTTCGTAAGGAATTAATTACATATTATAGATAAAAAAGATATGAAGAAGTTTAAATTTAGAAAGTAATCTAAATTAAATTGGAAATCAATTAAAAGACAAGAAAAATAAGGAAAAGAATTAATGAAACCGGTAGTCAACAAGAAAACTAAGACCAAAATTAAAGACAATTTCCTTAAGCAGTTAAGATGATGATGCATGCGATCAATTGAGGTGGCAAACAAGTAAGCATTTAGTGGACATGCATTTGGAAATAAAGAATTGGAATTGGCAATTGCACATGCATGGCACTATATATTATGGAAAGCAACTTGGAAAAAAGGAAATGGCCATATTTAAGCATGCACGTGAATTGCCTAAGCTAAAGTCAGTGGGTGCATGGCTTTAAATTGTAATTAATTGCTTTAAATTGGAATTAGAATCCAAATTGGATTCGGCCAGTCTTGGGCATTATAAAATGCCAATATTTGGGTTTTGAAGAAACACACACAATCGGCAACCAAGAGGAGAATTGGAGATTGCAGCCGCAAGAAGAGAAGATAAAAAAAATAAAAAAAAATAAAAAAAAGGAGGCAGCTGCTTGGATTAATCTACATGATTGGTTTTATCAACTCTCTTATTCCTAATTCAATTATGTTAGGTTAAATTTTCTATTTGGTTGAGGGTGAGTTCAAAACCCTAAATATGTCATATGATTAACATTTAATTTCTATCATTCAATTTATTTAATTGAGATTGTTTGTATTCTTCTATAATTAATAGTTATGATTTTATTCTTATCTTATTTGAGTGCTCAATTAGATAGGACTTGAATAAATTCTATTACTAGATTAAAATTCTTGATTTATAATTGTCTTGATATTTTAATCATTAGTAGTAGGTTGGAAACAATAATTTCAATTGGAGAACATAACCTAGGTTAAATAATCTGAGCTTGTTTGTTTATTGCCTAGATCAACCTAAATCTTTCTCTACTTAATGATTTCATTATCTTAAATTTAAAGAGTTTCTTTTAAATTATTTAACAGTTAGAGACTAGGTGAAGAGTTTGTTTTGCCTAACAACACATTAAGGAAAGATAGAGATTAACAGAGCTTATTGTTATTTTCGATTAATAGTTTGAATAGAAATTGACGATGGAATTGATATAATATGTGCATGTTTGGTGGCGGCGAATGATCCTTTAACCAAAGTTCTCATCATTATTATTTCTTTATCTTTTGGCTAGAGTTTTTATTAAATTATTGTTTTTGCAGTTTTACTTTCTTTACTTGGTATTTCGTTAAAAATTCATAAAACCCCCCTTTATTTATGTTGGATTTTCCTTTAGTTAGATTAATTCATATTATTATTATTATTATTATTATTATTATTATTATTATTATTATTATTATCATCTTATTATTATTATTATTATTATTATTATTATTATTATTATTATTATTATTATTATTATTATTATTGTTTTAGTCTTTGTTTTAGCGTTAATAATAAATACAACTAGCATAATTTTCGTGAAGATCGATTCTTACTCGCTCTATAATAGTTGTTTATATCATTAATAAGATTTTAAATTTGGTGTACCCTAACGACACTACCAACAATTATTCCTCATTGATGTTTTTTTTTTTTTTTTTTGTATAGGTTATTTTGTTGTTGTTGTTGTTGATGATGTTGTTGTTGTTATTATTATGATTATTATTGTTATTACTATTATTATTTTTTTTATTTTATGATTTGGGAGTTTTATGCATAGAAGATCATGCGCTTAGTTTTCTTATATGTGCATACTTTCAAAGGTGAGTTCAACCAGAGCCAATTACTATCACGGTGACTAAAGGATAAAAAGTCCAATAATTTCTTGAGACTATAAGGTTGTTTTGTAAGAGAGAAAATTAGGGATGGCAGAAATTTCCCTATTAGGAATGGTAGAAATCCTCAGAGGGATGGGGGTTTTGTGGTCAACTGCAACTAATATATACACAAATTCAAAAGACGATGGAAACGGACCCATGAAATCAATTCCCCAATAGTCAAATATTTCAATCTCAAGTATGAGATTTAAATGTATCATGTTTCTTTTAGTTATTGATCCCAATTTTTGACATTTTTCACAAGTTTTGCAAAATTCATATGTGTCTTTGAATATGGTAGGCCAATAAAATCCACACTGTAAAGTTTTAGCAGTAGTTTTTCTTGAAGAAAAGTGTCCACCACATGCTTCAGAATGACAAAAATTAATGACACTACTTACCTCATTATCCGGAATACATTGCCGAAAAGTTTGATCTGGGCAATATTTGAATAAGTAAGGACCATCCCAATAAAATTTATTTACTTCAACAAAAAATTTCTTCTTCTCTTGAGCATTCCATTGCAAAAGCATTTTATCTGTAACAAGGAAATTAACAATGTTAGCATACCATGACATTGAAGTAACAGAAAATAAAAATTCATCAGGGAAAGAATCATGGATGGGTGTTATATCAGTGTAGAATTCAAATGTGAGTTTTGATAGATGATCAGCAACGACATTTTTAGCACCCTTTTTATCTTTGATGGTAAGGTCAAATTCTTGAAATAACAAAATCCAACGAATCAATCTCGGTTTGGCATCTTGTTTACTCATCAAATATCTCACAACAGCATAGCCAGTAAACACAACTGATTTAGAGCCAAGCAAATATGAACGAAATTGTTTAATTCAAATATCACAGCAAGTAATTCTTTTTCAGTTGTAGAATAATTCATTTGAGCACTATCCAAAGTCTTACTCGGGTAATAAATCACAAAGGGCTTACCATCCCTTCTTTGTCCTAAAACCGCACCAACATCAAAATCACTTGCATCACACATTAATTCAAAGGGTAAAGACCAATCAGGAGATTGTATAATAGGTGTAGATGTTAAAAGACAAATTATTTTCTCAAAAGATTTTTGGCAATTATCGGTCCATTCAAAAGGTGCATCTTTTAATAATAGGTTACAAAGTGGTTTAGATATGGCACTAAAGTTTTTTATAAACCTCCTATAAATTATGCATGTCTTAAAAAGGATCGCACATCTCTAACTATTTTTGGTTGTGGCAATTTGGATATGACTTTTATTTTGATTTGTCAACTTCAATTCCTTTAACAGATACAATATGACCCAAAATAATTCCAGAAGTAACCATGTAGTGACATTTTTCTCAATTCAACACGAGTTCTTTTTTAACACATCTTTTTAATGCTTCTCCAAATTATCAAGGCAATCATCAAAAGAATTCCCAAACAACTGTCAAATCATCTATAAAGACCTCTAAACAATGTTCAACCATATCACAAAAAATTCTTAACATACATCTTTGAAATGTTGCAAGAGCATTACAAAGCCCAAATGACATTCTTTTAAATGCAAATGTTCCAAAGGGACATGTAAATGTGGTCTTTTCTTGGTCCTCAAGTGCTATAGGAATTTGATAATAACCTGAATATCCATCTAAAAAGTATTAGTAGGGATGTCCAACAACTCTTTCTAAGATTTGGTCAAGGAATGGTAATGGAAAATGATCTTTTCTAGTGGTTTCATTTAACTTTCTATAATCAATGCACATGCGCCAACTAGATGTAATTCATGTTGGAATTAATTCAAATTTTTCATTTTTAACAACAACGATTCTAGATTTTTTAGGCAGTACTTGTGTATGACTTACCCACTTACTATCAGAAATAGGGTAGATAATTCTCACATCAAGCAATTTAAGGACTTTTGTTTTGACTACCTCTTTCATGTGTGGGTTTAATCTTCTTTGAGGTTGTTGACATGTTTTAGCATTTTCTTTCAAATTAATTCTATGTGTGCAGATTAAGGGATCAATGCCTTTAATATCTTTTTAAGTCCATCCAATTGCATTTTTATGCCTTTTGAGAATAGTTAGTAACTTACCTTCTTGGTCGCTTGTTAAAGTAGAAGAAATTACAACAGGAAAAATTTGTTCTTCTCCAAGAAAAGCATACTTCAATCCTTCAGGCAAAAGTTTCAATTTCAATTTAGGTGCTTCTTGTTGTTCTGTCTTTTCAATAATTCCAAACTCCTTAAATTTTGGTTCGTCATCATAATTTTGTGAAGTTTGCACAAAATCAAGCAACAAATTTATATTAGAAATATCAAATTCAAGTTGCTTATTTGACTCAATTGAATTAACTAAACAAACATCAGAGAGTTCAGAAAAATCCCATTTTTGAATATTTTCCTCTATACAAGATGACACGACTCAAAAGTGTATTACTCTCAAGTATAAAAGTGTCTAGTTATAATATAACCGGTGAGACCGGGGTCGAACCACAAAGAGTTTTAAATCTAGTAAAACTAAGAAAATTAATTGTGGGGAAAAGAAATTATTTGAAATCAATTTAAAAATAAACTAAGGTTTAGGATCTACTCTCTGTATTCAAACTATAATTTTAATACTCTCTCATTTATATTTTGCTTCACTTTTACCAATTAATTATTATATCATTTAATTCTATGTGTATGGATAAATATAGAATAAAGTACCTAATGTGCCATACTATATTAATGTGTCGACATTATGTCAAAATACCATAAAGTCCAGTGAGATTTATAAATTAGCATGATATAAAAATAATTAGAAAAGAATTAAATAAACTTAAAAATTCATTTGAGAAAATAATAATAATTAATAGTTTAAAACATTGAGCTTCACCCTTCACCTCAGCTTAATAAAATTAGCTACTCATATTGAAAGAAAACACAATACTCTTTTTATTTGATAAACTTTTTGAAATATATTACAAAGAAAATTGATACAAATGGAAACAAGAAAAGAAAAGAAAAGAAACAAAGAAAGAAAGAAATTCTTCAGCTGCACTCTATTCTCTCTCAGCTTAAGCTCTCAAAATAGCTCTCCCTCTTCTTAGGCGTCTCCCCATCGCTTGCCACCCCTTTGCCTCTTATAGGCAAAGTAAATCATCTTCTTTTCTTTTCTTTTATTAATATTAATATTTTATTTTATTTTTATATTATATTATATATATATATATTGAATTGTGTGATGGTCAGGAGGCGTGATGGCCTCCTGACCATCACCAACATACTTTTGTTCTTTTTTTATTTTTTTATTTTTTATTATATATTATTACATCTCTTCAATTGTGTTCCAGTAGTTCTTCTTTGTTCCCGGTTTCAATTTCAATTCCATCTTTATTCCTAAAAAATATTTACAAGATAAAAATTAACAAATTACGAATTAATTTAACATAAAATATATTTGGGGAGTATTAAAATAATTTAGAAATAATGAACGCATTAATCGACACAATAAGTAAAAAACTAATAATTTTATCCTTATTAAATATACACTTTTTAGTGTCAATCACACGCCCCAACCAGCTTATTGCTAGGCCCTAGCAATTTAAGCGATAAAAATTTAAAGAAATTTCAAAACCAAATTGAAAATCTTTTTTTTTTTTGAAAAATTGTGATTACTTCCTTTGTCAGATTAATGACAACAATCAAATAAAAGTATAAGCATTATCTTCAACCTAAAGAAAATCACACCCGCTCAAAACAGTTCAGTAAAATCCTGTAAAATGATCAATCATCAGAGCTACATTAATCAAGCCACTTTTAAGAATGATACATCAAACCCCAAAATTTCACGATTAAGAGTGACTCTCTCAAAAGAAGATATACCCTAAATTAATTTGTCATTCTTAAAAAAAAAGATAAATTTGAGAGAATAATAAAACAATATCACACGCTCTCACCAAGATGAAAAAATAATGCCCACAACTTAGAAATAAAATGATCTCAAGTCCAATGAATTACTAGCAAAATTTATTTTTATTTTTATGCATCACCACATCGTTTAGTCCAATTACCAGCTTTTACTTCAGACTATAGTTCTCAAATATCGAGAATGACTTTTATTAGGACGGAACGTAGGTTAGGGTCATGGCTAACAAAAAAGATAATAGGGAAAACAAAATATATGTTTGAAAAATAGGGAACTTTTTGGAGATTACAAGGTGCTTTTTTTTTTTTGCTTGGATTTTTTTCTTTTTCTTTTTTCTTTTTTTTCTTCTTCTTTTTTTTTTCTTATATACATATCATCCCTTTTTTTTTGGTATAGCACCATTATTAGGAATACATAATCATCCCTATTTTCAAACATAATTGGGTGGTGGAAAACATAAAATATAAGGTGATACTCCACATTGGAGTGGGATAAGATAATAGGTTATCAAAGAATTTTTTTTAAAAGGCTTAAAGGGGTTAACTATGGATTCTTTATAGTAGGGTTGGCTAGAAAGGCTCAAACGGATCAATGATGGCCTATATAATCTTTCATGTCCACTAGTTCAATGGACTTTTAGATGCGGCTGCACAAACCTTGTTTTTTTTAAAGAAAATATTGAGATTTTGTACAATAAATTGTGAAGCTGTATAGGCAAATAAGGTTACTCTCCAAGGATAATAGGATCAAAAACTCGCTTAGTCTTTTCATAACATGTACATTCCTCCAAATGGCTCAATCAATTTCACTCATCCAATTTCTCAACTTGTGTTTCAACATGCAAAAGGAAAAACATAGTGTAACATAACTCAAGGCCAAAGATAATACAAATACCAAAATTTGAAAATCGTCATGTTATCCAATGTTAAAAGTTCACACCGAAAAAGAAAATTTTTTTTTCTTTTTTTTTTAAAGAAAACACAAAAAGAAATTGGGACTGATTGCAGAAACTTAAGGGAGATGATTAAGAGAAAAAGACCAAAAACAAAAAGTTAGAAACTTTTTTTTTTTTGGAAGAAAACACAAAAATTAAGAAGATGCGTTTCTAGAGACACTACATTCTATATTCTGCCATCTTCGACTCAAAGTTTTATCCAAAGTTAGTTTTTACAACAAAAATTAGTAAAAACATCACTAGGATTGAGACATTCCACAATTATCAACTATTCCCTCCCCCCAACCTGAAGGAGACATTGTCCTCAATGTTTAAAGAAAGGAGTAGAGTTTAGAAGATATCACCTGGCCACTACTGGAAATATTTACAGACGGAGAGTTAAATCTAATTTACACTTTTTACAAGAGTTACTGCCATCATCATCAATTGCCCAATCCAACACTAAAGTCATGGGATCTGGCCCTAGTTTGTAAGCTTGCAAAAGATCAAGTAACTCATTAGCAGTAGGAGTACAAATGAAGAGTTTTTTCACTAAGGATGGAATAAAATAATTTTTTATTGCATGATTAAGAAATGTTATTAAGCCATCATAAAAGTTATTAACATTTAACAAACCGATGAGTTTTTTATGGATATTCAAATGGGCCCAAGAAGCAAATGTAATTAGTGCCTCCAAAGTTGCAAGATCTCCTGGAGAGAAAATAAAAGCGTCAGCATGATTCAACATTTCAGATATTCTTTCTTGCATACCTGAGACAGCTAACTCTTCTCCAGTTGGTGAGTCTGGTAGACATCCTAAAGGTTTTAAGGCTTTTGGAATGATGCCTAGCACTTGGCTTCCTCGAACGAAAGCAGCTTCAGAGACAAGCTTTGATAACCCTCGGTCACCTCCTCCATATACAAGATGTAGTTTCCTCTCTGCTATAGCACGACCAAGATCTATGGCTGCCTGAACGAACTCCTTATACTTTCCATAACGAAATCCAGAAAGCACACAGATGTTTTTAAGTTGACTGCTTGAAGTTGCTGCCATTAGAACAATTCTAAAAAGAAACAATTTGTGAGTGCTTGAAAAGAAGTTCTTATTTAAGGATCTTGGTGACGGATGTTGTGCAAATTTTAATGTACTCGCAAGCGCACGAATCTATTGTAGTATAGACTAATGGTGACGAGTGTCGATCCCACGACGAGGTGGATTTTAATTATATATAGAATTAATTTTGTAAATGGGTGGTTGGAATTGTGGTGGAAGTGATTTAAATTATCCTAAAATTGGAATTGAAATGGCGATAATAAATTCTAAAATTGGACTTGCAATGGCGAGAATAAATTGAAGAGAAATCTATTAAATTGACGTACTTGGGTATCTAGATCCGTATCAACATACATCATGGGCTAAATAATCCGTATTAAGGCCAATGAAATCATGAGGGGGGAATCCACACCTCATGAACCACGCTCTAATCAATATGGTGCTAAGGGCTTATCGTGCCAAATAATAATAACCTTATACTAGAGAGCCGGTGTAACCAAGGCGGTATCTAGACAAGATTATGATTATTTATCGACGAGAAGTCAAAACATCCACAAAAACTAGAGGGGAAGAGAAAATAAATTTACCAAATTAAGCCCATGACACATGTTGAGACTTCACCTTCAACCCAAGCTTGAAAGAAAATTAGCCACTCATAATTGAACTAGGGGCAAAATGGGAATTTATTAAAATATGAAGAAAATACAAGATGGAGAAAGAATTACAGAAAATGGATCCCAAAAATGGATTCAGAGATATCAAATTAGGGGGGAGAGGCCCCCTTTTTATAGATACATGGAGTAAATCATGGCCATCGGATTAAAAACAGTTTGGACGCTCAGGATTGTGCCACGTCATCAGTCAACAGTCCACGGTTTGACCACGCGGATGAACAGTAACACGGTTTGACCCGACTTTGAACAGTAACGCGGTTTGACCCGGATGAACAGTAACGCGGTTTGGTTGAAAATAATCCTGTGTGATGCATGCACCGTATGCGAGATTTTTCGTCCACTGATATGCTGCCACGTCACCATCAACAGTATATAAGAATTTTAGTCCAACAGGATCGTGATACCTCATCAGTCAATGCCACGTCATCGGTCCGTCTATGTGAACAGTGTCGTGAACAGTAACGTATACAGTACCGTACACGTGAATAGTACCGTACATGTGAACAGTGCCATTTTTCCTTTTATGCTCCTCCTAAGGTTTTCGACCGTCATGAGTTCAAAAGTGATGTCCGTTTTGCCATCTGATTTCTCGTTTATTGTGAAATGACTATAATGCCCCTAAAATACATAAAATACTTAATTAAAATAAAACACATGTAATTAAATCACAAGTAGGTTAAATACATAAAAGTAAGGGTTGTTAGTAAGACTTGAAATGTAAAATGACGGTTTTCTCCTTTATAAATATGCATTTTCTAACACTCAACACACCCCCCAACCAGCTTATTGCTAGTCCCTAGCAAATGAAGCAAAAATAAAATTCAAATTCAAAATGATTTTTTTTTTAAATTTAGAAACACTCGTGTTTATTCAATCAGATTAATGATAGCAATCAAATAAAAGTATAAGCATTATCTCCAGTCTAAAGTAACATCACACCCACATCAACCATCCACATGAATCAGCCCAGTAGACTTTGTTATAGCTACTTTCAAGAATGACATGTCAAACCCCAAAATCTCACTGGAAGTAGTGACACTCTCACAAAGAAATTAAACCCAATAAAAATAGTCACTCCAATGAATGGTAATTGAGAGAAAATAATGAAGAAGTGATATCACATGCTCTCACCAAAATGAAATAAATATGCCCTCAGCTTAAAAATAATACGATCTCAAGTCAAATAAAAACTGTTAGTCAACCCAATTTATTTATTTATTTATTTTATATGCACCACTACATCTTTTTAGCCCATATAACTAGCTTCTACTTCAGATTATAGTACCCTAAAATCAGGAAGGACTTTTATTAGGATGTAATGTAGGCTAGGGACATGGTTAACAAAGAAAGGAAATAAGGAAAACAAAGTGTATGTTTGAGAAAAATGCAGAGAATTTTTTTTTTTTCAGAAGTTGCAAGGTGGATTTCACCTATTATTGTTATTTTTATTCTTTTGAAACAACAACTTTTGTTTTGTTGTTGTTCTTTTTTTTTTTTTGGTATAACTTCACTGAACAACATAATTATTTACATTTTCTCAAACATAAATAGGTGATGGAACTTATAAGATATCGGGTAATACTCCAAATCGGAGTGGGTCAAGATGATAAGTTGACAAAGAAAATATTTTTTTTTTTAAGGCTCAAAAAGGTTAACTATGGATATTTAATAAAATGGATGGCTAGAAAGGCTCAAACGGATCAAAGATGGCCTTTCCATCGTCTTTTAGGGCTCTAAATAAACTTCCATATCTACTAGTTAGATGGGCCTCCAAATGTAGCAACACACTTTTTTTTTTCTTTTTTTTTTATTAAGGGTTAACTCAAAAGAAATCTAGAGATCGTGTATACAATAATAAACTGTTAAGCTATATAAAGAATGGGCAAAAGGGTTACTCTCCAAGAAAAATGATAGGCTCAAAAACTCACTTGGTACTTATTATGACATGTTCATTCCTTCAAGCAACTCATATATGTCTCCGACATCAACATGTAGAGTAGCAAACATAATGTAACATCACTTAAGACCAAAGATAATACAAATACTAAAATTTAAAATTAATCATGTCACCCAATGTTAAAACAAATCACACAATTTTTTTTTTTTAAACAACATTCTACCCCCCAACCTATTCTAAACATGAAAGGAAAATATGCATGCAGAAATGTGAAAATGATGCAAAAAAAAAAAACAAATTAGAAAAAGTACACTTAAAATAATAGAAAAAGAAAATGGATTTTTTTTTTTTACTAAGAAGATGCGTTTCTAGAGGCACTACACTCCATATTCAGCCATCTTCGACTCAAAAGTTAGAAAATGTATATTCATAGAGGAGAAATTAAAAAGAAGAAAAATAAACATCAAAACTTAATAAAGAAAAAGAAAATGTCTAATTTTTTTTTTGAATTTTTTTTTTCCAAACAATGAAGATGCGTTTCTAGAGTAACTACACTCCATATTCAGCCATCTTCAACACAAAAAGTTAGCAACAGTTAGTTTCTACAACAAAAATTAGTAAAAACTTAACCAAAATTCCACAATTGTCGACTATTCCCTCCCCCCAACCAGAACGAAACATTGTCATCAATGTTTGAAAGGAAAGAAGTAGAGTTTAGAAGACATCACCTGGGTGGTGCAACACAGAAAACAATATTTACAAGCGGAGAGTTAAATCTAATTTGTACTTCTTACTGCGGCTACTGTTACCATCATTATTTGGGCGCTCCAAACAAAGGTCCAGGGGTCTGGCTCCGGTCTATAAGCTTGTAACAGATCAAGTAGCTCATTAGTAGTGTGAGCACAAATAAAGAGTTTTTTCACATTAGCGGGAATGAAATAGTTTTTTATTGCATGATTATGAAATGCGATAAAGCCATCATAAAAGTTATTGACATTTAACAAACCGATGGGTTTTTGGTGGATGTGCAGATGGGCCCAAGATGCTAGCGTGATAAGTGCCTCTAGTGTTGCAAGATCTCCTGGAAGGAAAATAAAAGCATCAGCATGATTAAGCATTTCAGTTATTCTTTCTTGCATAGCTGAGACGACTAACTCTTCTCCAGTTGATGAGTCAGACGAACTGCCCAATGGTTTTAAGACTCTTGGGATGATGCCTAACACTTGACTTCCTCTGATAAAAGCTGCTTCTGAGACCATTTTTGATAACCCTCGATTACCTCCTCCATACACCAAGTGTAATTTTCTCGCTGCTATGCTTCGACCAAGATCTATGGCTGCCTCAACGAACTCTTTATGTTTGCTATAGGTAAATCCAGAAAGCACACAAATGTTCTTGAATTGTCTATTGGGAGTAGCTGCCATTGTGATACTTCTCGAAAATAATTTGTGAGTGCTTGACAAAAAAGAAATCACATTTAAGAGTCTTGGTGATAGTGGGTCATGGTTGTGTATGAGGTAATATGTCAGTGTCAAATAACGCGTAAAGCACGTGGCTCGCAAGTCAAAAAGAAAACAGTAAAAAGGAAAAAGCAAACAGTAATAAAATTATTAAAGACAATAATGCAAACAATAAGACAATAGTGAAATAAAATAACAATAAAGTAAAAGGATATTTACAGGTAGTTGCGACTGTGGCTCACATCTTCCTCTGGTTTTACGTCCAGAAACGGCTTGAACGCCCTCTATGGGTCGAGGATAGGCTTCCTATCCAGCTTTCTTATAAACTGGCAAACAGGGTCGTTTATAGTCAGATTCCCGAGACTATATCGTGCATGCTCTTTCTGGAATAATGACCATAACTGGAGAATCGCTCCTTGCACATATCCACTGGGATGCGTTTCAAGAGATAAAAGGATATCATCCAATGACTCCTTATTCAAGCCATCCCTAATGAATTGAATCTTATCTTCCCTGTTATCAGACATCATTCCTAAAGAACATGGGTTTTTATTGCAACTCATTCTGGCACACTTATGACAAGCAACAGAAATTCTTCGAGCTCGTCGTTTTCTTGCATAATTTCCTTTACCACAACCAGGCATGTATGCAATAAATTTTGGAGGTAACTCACCTGCCGATCGTACTTTAGCCTCGATTAACCAACGGATGTCAGCAGGTATGTTATTCCTCATGAGTAATCGCATGCGTTCGGACCGAGCTTTATAGATCGTAAGGAGGGCATTCTGAGGAAGTGAAGGGAATCGCTTGTGAAGTTTCGCTAGAATCTCGTTTCTGTCCATACCTTCGCCTCAAAATATCAGTTATTATGGGAAACTGAAGTAACCGACTTGATTGTCACGGAGTACCGTTATCCGCCACTTCACCGGGGTAACAAACTAAAGCACACAAACAGAAAAACAAATTAAAACACACAATTAAAATCGTCCTCTTATTGAATTTACCTCAAGCTCCAACTGGATGTCGTAAACACTTCTCTCAATGTCTCTGAGTTGGCTTTCTAAACCCTCAACATAGGCTACTAACTCTGGTGGTTGTAGAGCCCAAATGCGATGTGTTTTACAAAATTGAATCTGCCTTTTGAGATGAGTTTTGACACGTTGAAGTGGTTTAAGAATGTTCAGGAGGAACGGTCTAAGTAAGGTACTCATGATTAAAAACGATAAAAGAAAACTTAATAGTTAAACAAACACACTTATGCAAAAATAATTTCAATTAGCAGAAGAATAATAAAAAGAAAGAAGAAAAAAAATCAAATCAACGAAAGGAAAAAAAAATCAATTCAAATCTGGTGGGTTACTCAAATTTATTTCGGTGTCTTCTCCGTGTGGTTGGTATTCTAGATATGACTTTAATCTTTGACCATTAACTTTAAACGTGACACCGTTCTTTGGGTCCTTAATTTCAATTGCCCCATGTGGAAAAACAGTATGAACAATAAATGGGCCAGATCAACGAGAGCGTAACTTACCTGGGAATAGGTGCAAGCGAGAATTGAATAAAAGCACTTTCTGACCTGGAGTGAACGATTTTCTCATAATTTGCTTATCATGGAAGACTTTCATTCGTTGCTTGTAAATCTTGGCATTTTCGTATGCATCATTGCGAATTTCTTCAAGTTCTGCCATCTGTAATCTTCTTTCTGAGCTGGCTTGCTGCATGTCAAAATTGAATTTCTTGATGGCCCAATATGCACGATGCTCGAGTTCCACAGGTAGGTGGCAAGCTTTTCCATACACTAGCCTGTAGGGTGACATCCCAATCGGGGTCTTGAAAGCCGTTCTATATGCCCATAAGGCATCATCAAGTCTTAATGACCAATCTTTTCTGTCTGGCCTCACCGTCTTTTCTAATATGTGCTTTATTTCTCGATTGGAGATCTCAACTTGGCCACTGGTTTGCGGATGATACGGGGTCGCCACTTTGTGTGTGATTGAATACTTTGTCAAAAGAGCTTTGAATGCTTTGTTACAAAAGTGGGCACCACCATCACTGATTATTGCTCGAGGGAATCCAAAGCGTGAAACAATGTTGCTTTTCAAAAATGCTATCACCACTTTGTGATCATTAGTTCTGCATGAAATTGCTTCTACCCATTTGGATACGTAGTCAACAGCAACCAATATGTATTGATGGCCAAAAGACGGGGGAAAGGGTCCCATGAAGTCGATACCCCATACGTCAAAAATCTCAACCACTAAAATTGGATTTAGTGGCATCATGTTCCTTCGTGTAATGCTCCCCATTCGTTGACACCTATCACATGAAGAACAGAAAGTGTAAGCGTCTCGAAATATAGATGGCCAATAGAAACCACATTGTAAAACTTTAGTCGCTGTTTTCTTAGCACTGAAATGGCCTCCACAAGCTTGTTCATGGCAGAATGAAAGGATATTCTGAATTTCACTTTCTGGGACACATCGTCTAACAATTTGGTCTGCACAATACTTGAATAAATATGGGTCATCCTAAAAGAAATTCTTTATTTCTGCAAAAAATTTAGCCTTGTCTTGCTTGGTCCAATGCTCTGGAAGTTTACCTGTAACAAGATAATTAACTATATCAGCATACCAAGGTAATAATTCCACACTCATTAATTGTTCATCTGGAAATGACTCATTCAATATTAATGGCTCTGTAATTGAGTCAAAATGGAGACGAGAGAGGTGGTCCGCCACAACATTTTCTGTCCCTTTCTTATCTTTGAATTCCAAGTCAAATTCCTGCAAAAGTAACACCCAACGAATTAGCCTAGCTTTTGCATCTTTCTTTGTGAGAAGATATTTAAGAGCAGCATGATCTGTGAACACGATTATTTTACAACCAATGAGATAAGATCGAAATTTCTCTAATGCAAACACTACTGCTAGCATTTCTTTTTCAGTAGTTGAATAGTTCAACTGTGCATCATTCAATGTCATACTAGCATAGTAAATAACGTGGGGAATTCGATCAACTCTTTGTCCTAATACTGCTCCTACTGCATAATCAGATGCATCACACATGAGTTCAAATGGTAAGCTCCAGTTCGGGGGCTGAATGATGGGTGATGATGTCAACAAATGCTTTAATTTTTCAAACGCAACAAGACATGAATCATCAAAGACAAAAGGTACATCCTTAGCAAGTAAATTGCATAAGGGTCTAGAAACTTTGCTAAAATCTTTAATGAAACGTCTATAGAACCCAGCATGCCCAAGGAAAAATCTTACTTCTCTGACTGTTTTGGGTGGAGGAAGATTAGAAATGAGATCCACCTTGGCTTTGTCAACCTCAATACCTTTGCTCGAAATGATGTGACCGAGAACAATACCTTGTTTTACCATAAAATGGCATTTCTCCCAATTTAAGACCAAGTTCTTCTCGATACATCTCTGCAGAACTAGTGTTAGATGATGTAAACATTGATCAAACGAGCCACCAAAGACAGAAAAGTCATCCATAAAGACTTCAAGGAATCGTTCCACCATATCAGAAAAAATGCTCAACATGCATCGTTGAAATGTAGCAGGTGCATTACATAATCCAAATGGCATTCTCCTATATGCAAATGTGCCAAAAGGGCAAGTAAAAGTGGTCTTCTCTTGATCTTTTGGTGCTATGGGGATCTGATTATATCTTGAGTAGCCATCTAAAAAGCAATAAAATTCATGTCCTGCTAATCTATCAAGCATTTGATCAATAAATGGTAAAGGAAAATGGTCTTTACGTGTGACAGAATTCAACTTCCTATAATCAATGCATACACGCCATCCTGTAGTCACTCTAGTAGGTATCAATTCATTATCGGCATTGGTAACTACAGTGACTCCTGACTTTTTGGGGACAACTTGCACAGGACTGACCCATGAACTATCAGAAATTGGGTAAATGATACCTGCATCTAATAGCTTAAGGACTTCTGTTCTAACAACTTCTTTCATATTAGGATTTAACCGACGTTGCATCTCCCTAGTAGTTTTAGCATTTTCATTAAGGTGAATGTAATGCATGCAGTCTACTGGGTTTATACCTTTTATGTCTGCTATGGTCCATCCTAATGCTCCTTTGTGCTCTTTTAAAACATCCAACAACTTACCTTTTTGTTCGTCATTTAGGGATGATGAGATGATTACCGGTAGAGTACTTTCTTCTCCCAAAAATGCATATTCCAGAGTGTTGGTTAATGGTTTGAGCTCGAGTTTCGGTGGTGATTCTGATGATGGGATGAGTTTCTTCTCTGATGGTGCTAGTTGCTCAACTCTTGACTTCCATTTATTAGTGTCCATAGATGGTGCTGAGTCAAGCAGGGCATTGACCTCATCGACCGATCTGTCAATATCAAAATCAAAACCAAAGTGAGTCAAACATGTCTGTAAAGGATCATCACTAAGGTTTGAAATAAAAGTGTCATCAATTAATGTTTCTATTAAATCCACATCAACAATTTCATCATCTGCATTGTGAGGTTGTTTGGCAATGTTGAAAATGTTTAGCTCCATAGTCATGTTGCCGAAGGACAACTGCATATTTCCAGTCCTGCATTGAATGTGAGCATCCGCAATTGCCAAGAATGGTCGGCCTAGAATAATGGGGATCTGCTTCCTTGACTCCTGTATTGGTTGAGTGTCAATTACAATTAAATCAACAGGAAAATAAAACTTGTCTACCTGGATAAGCACGTCCTCCACAATACCACGAGGTATTTTCGTGGACCGATCTGCAAGCTGTAACACCACTGGAGTTGGGTGTAATTCTCCCAGTCCAAGTTTCACAAATACTGAATAAGGCAACAAATTTACACTAGCTCCTAAATCCAACAAAGCATTCTCAATTGTGTGGTTCCCTATACTACATGAGATAGTGGGGGAGCCTGGGTCTTTGCATTTTAAAGGAATTTTATGTTGGAGTATAGAACTAACGTTTTCTGTTAAAAATGCCTTCTTTTGAACATGCATATTTCTCTTTTTAGTACAAAGGTCTTTAAGAAACTTGGCATAAGATGGAACTTGTTTAATAGCATCAAGCAAAAGGATGTTAACACTTACCTGTTTGAAGATTTCGAGAATCTCACCTATGGATTTTCCCTTTTTGCCTTTAGCTAACCTCTGGGGGAATGGAGCTTTGGGAACGTATTCTCGTGGGTTGGTTTCTTCTTTCTCCTCCGGTGATGAGTCATCAACACTCACAGGTACAATTTGATTTTCTTTTGTTACCGGCATCTCCACTTTGTTGTCGACTTCTTTTCCTTTTCGCAAGGTCATTACTGCTTTGACTTCTCCATGCTGCTGTGGTGAATTGGTACTTGCGTCATGCACTCCTTTAGGGTTAGGCACTGGTTGACTTGGAAACTTACCTTTCTCAACGGTCATTGCCAAGGTCTGAACTGAAGAAGCAAGTTGTCCCACCATCTTCTCGAGGCTTGAAACTGATTGAGCTTGTGAGTTGAAGCCTGCTCTCAACTCATTTCGTAGTCCATCAATGGTGCGGTTCTGTTGCTCAATCGTGGAGTGAGTAAGATTCTTAAGATTCTGGAATGAATCCTCCCATGGTCTGGGCTGAGAGTAATTCTGGTTCTGATTGTATGGTCTAAATGGTGGCTGAGAGGCTTGAGGATTTTGTGGAATTGGTGGAGCTGGAGCTGCTGGTCCATTCTGTTGGAATCCTTAAGACCATGAAAAATTGGGGTGGTCTCTCCATCCAGGGTTATATGTGTTGGAGTATGGGTTGTAATTCGATGGTTTTCTTATTACACCTATGGCATTGGCTTGATCTGAGTATGAGTCATGGTCATGTGGCTCTGTTGATTTAGCAGTCGATAATGATGCTATTTGTCGAGAGAGACCTTCAATTATCGCTTTGACTTCTTTAATTTCTGAACTTGACTCGCCAATGTGAACCTCATTTGCTCCCTTAATTCTTCTAGTATTCCTGAGTGATCGACTCCGTTGTTGGGAATTATCCGCTTGTCGCTGGAAGAATTCCCAAATCTCTGATGCACTTTTTGACATTAGCTCTCCTCCACTTGTTGCCATTAGCCATTCTTGCACATTCGGCAGTAATCCCTCCAAAAAGTATTGGCATTGGTGCCATTTCTCGTACCCATGATGTGGACACTTCAAGAGTAGCCCATTGAATCGCTCCCATATTTCGAAAAATTGCTCGTCCTCTCTCTGTGTAAACTCTGAAATTTCCCTGCGAATAGCATTGGTTTTATGCACTGGGAAATATTTATTCAAAAATTTAGTTACCATTTGTTCCCATGATGAAATGCTATTGGCAGGCAATGTATTAAGCCATGAACGAGCTCTATCCTTTAAAGAAAATGGGAATAATCTGAGTTTAACATCATCGTCTGAAAAATTTTCATATTTAAAAGTTTGACAAATGGCATGAAAATCATTCAGATGATTATATGGGTCCTCATTTTCTAAGCCATAGAATGTGGGGAGACAATTTAGCACACTAGGTTTTAGTTCAAAACTTCTAGCAGCTACATTTGGGTATCTTATTCATGATGTGCTCAAATTAGCTAAGGGACTAAAATAGTCCTTAAATGGCCTCTCTTGTGGTGCTTGTAAATCCATTCCAAATTTATTTTTAATGTGCTTTTGTGTGCGAAGTGTTTTTTCTAATTCAAGGTCTATAGGTTCAAGATTAGGTAATAATGACCTACGACCATGCATGCAAAACAAATAAAATAAAAATAAAGATGGGAACAAAACAATTAAAAATAAAGAAGAGGGAGAAATTACGATACTAACCTTATTGCGCTATTACAACCTTTCTATAAAAATAAACAAAAATAAATACGTGAAAGAAATTAACTAAAAATTAAATTAATTAAAATAAAATAAAAATAAAAAAAATTACAAAGAAAAATAAATTGAAAATTAAATTGCAGAATTTTAAAGAAGAGAAAAAGAAAAAAAATACTAACCTTTAAATGTAGATTCACTTTTTTTTTTAATAATAAAAAAATACAAGAAAACAAATAAAAGAAATTATTCACAAAAAATTAATTTTACGAATTAAAATTACTTACCTCCCCGGCAACGGCGCCAAAAACTTGTTGTGCAAATTTTAATGTACTCGCAAGCGCACGAATCTATTGTAGTATAGACTAATGGTGACGAGTGTCGATCCCACTAGGAGGTGGATTTTAATTATATATAGAATTAATTTTGTAAATGGGTGGTTGGAATTGTGGTGGAAGTGATTTAAATTATCCTAAAATTGGAATTGAAATGGCGATAATAAATTCTAAAATTGGACTTGCAATGGCGAGAATAAATTGAAGAGAAATCTATTAAATTGACGTACTTGGGTATCTAGATCCGTATCAACATACATCATGGGCTAAATAATCCGTATTAAGGCCAATGAAATCATGAGGGGGGAATCCACACCTCATGAACCACGCTCTAATCAATATGGTGCTAAGGGCTTATCGTGCCAAATAATAATAACCTTATACTAGAGAGCCGGTGTAACCAAGGCGGTATCTAGACAAGATTATTATTATTTGTCGACGAGAAGTCAAAACATCCACAAAAACTAGAGGGGAAGAGAAAATAAATTTACCAAATTAAGCCCATGACACATGTTGAGACTTCACCTTCAACCCAAGCTTGAAAGAAAATTAGCCACTCATAATTGAACTAGGGGCAAAATGGAAATTTATTAAAATATGAAGAAAATACAAGATGGAGAAAGAATTACAGAAAATGGATCCCAAAAATGGATTCAGAGATATCAAATTAGGGGGGAGAGGCCCCCTTTTTATAGATACATGGAGTAAATCATGGCCATCGGATTAAAAACAGTTTGGACGCTCAGGATTGTGCCACGTCATCAGTCAACAGTCCACGGTTTGACCACGCGGATGAACAGTAACACGGTTTGACCTGGATGAACAGTAACGCGGTTTGGTTGAAAATAATCCTGTGTGATGCATGCACCGTATACGAGATTTTTCGTCCACTGATATGCTGCCACGTCACCATCAACAGTATATAAGAATTTTAGTCCAACAGGATCGTGATACCTCATCAGTCAATGCCACGTCATCGGTCCGTCTATGTGAACAGTGTCGTGAACAGTAACGTATACAGTACCGTACACGTGAATAGTACCGTACATGTGAACAGTGCCATTTTTCCTTTTATGCTCCTCCTAAGGTTTTCGACCGTCATGAGTTCAAAAGTGATGTCCGTTTTGCCATCTGATTTCTCGTTTATTGTGAAATGACTATAATGCCCCTAAAATACATAAAATACTTAATTAAAATAAAACACATGTAATTAAATCACAAGTAGGTTAAATACATAAAAGTAAGGGTTGTTAGTAAGACTTAAAATGTAAAATGACGGTTTTCTCCTTTATAAATATGCATTTTCTAACACTCAACAACGGACATAATGATATACATCTATAAATGGAGTGGTGTGTTTGTCAAATAACGCGTGAAGCTTTTAGCTTAATAATTCAAAGACAAATAGTGAAAAGAAAAAGCAAACAGTGATTAGATAAAATAAAAAAAAACACAATAATAATAATAATGCAAAAGATAAAGAACAGTTAAATAAAAGGATATTTACTGGTAGTTGTGATTGTGGCTCACATCTTCCTCTAGTTTTACGTCCAGTAACGGCTTGAACGCCCTCTATGGGTCGAGGATAGGCTTCCCATCCAGTTTTCTTATAAACTGGCAAACATGGTCTTTTAGAGTCAGATTACTAAGACTAAACTGTGCGCTTTCCTTTTGGAACAGCTTCCACAAATTTTGAATTTCACGTTGAACATATCCGCTCGGATGCGTCTCAAGAGATCGTAAGATATCATCTAATGATTCTTTACTCATGCCATCCTTAACGAATTTGATTTTATCTTCACAGTTTACAGAAACCATTCCTAAAGCTTTACAACGTGGATTTTTGCAAGTGAGTCTTACACAGTGAGAACATTCAGAGCCAAGTCGCTTAGCTCTTCTTTTCTTAGCAAATCTACTTTTACCAAAACCAGGCATGTAGGAAATGAATGGATCAAAAAACTCACCTGCCAATCGGACCTTTGCTTCAATTAACCAGCGAATGTCAGCAGGAATCCCATTGATCATTAACAAACGCAATCGTTCACAACGAGTTTTGTAAATCTTCTTAAGAGCATTTTGAGGGAGAGAGGGAAAATGTTGATGCAAATTTTATTGTATTTCTTCCATGCTTGACATTGAGGTTTCAGTTATTGTGGAAAACTGAGAATACCGACTTAAAAAGTCACGGAGTACCGTTATCCGCCATTTATACGGGAGAGTGAATAAAAAAAAAATCAAATCTGCAAAATCAAATCAAAAGTGAAAAAGAACAATAAAACAAAAACACACAAGGAATATAACTCGCCTTCGTCCTTTTATTGAATCCAGTTCTAATTGCAGATTATAAATACCATCCTCTATTTCCTTGAGTTTTCTTTCTAGATCTTTCACATGAGATACTAACTCTGGTGGTTGCAGATCCCAAATGGGGTGTAATTTACAAAATTGGAGCAATTTCCTCAGGTGAAATTTTACATGAAAAAGCATTTTAAGATGATCAAGAAGGAAATTTCTCATGGAGGTACTCATGACAAGTATAAAAATTTGGTGAGCTAAATCACAATTGTCAAACAACACATAATTAAAACAATGCAATGCACTCCATTCAAGACATAGGGAAAAGGAAAAGAAAAGAAAATTAAATAATTCAAACGATAAAGTAACAGTAAATCAAATTCACAAAACGTTAAAATGAAAAGGCTTAATCAAAATTTTGGTGGGTCACTCAAATGGATTTTGATATCTGCTTCATATGGTTGGTATTCCAGATATGGTTTCAATCTTTGGCCATTAACTTTAAATGTGACACCATCCTTTAGATTCTCAATTTCTATGGCTCCATATGGATACACATTTTTTACAACAAAAGGACCATTCCACTTTGACTTTAACTTTCCTGAAAATAAATGAAGACCAATTTCAAATGTTTTCCGAAAAATTCTTTTGTTATGAAAAAATTTGGTTCTTGCCTTAATAATTCTGGAATTCTCATATGCATCATTCCTTAATTCCTCAAGTTCATTTATTTGCAATTTACGCATATTGCTAGCATCATCAAGATTTGACTTAAAAGCTTTAATGGCCCAAAATGATTTATGTTCAAGTTCTACTGGTAAGTGGCAAGATTTTCCATAAACAAGCTAATAGGGTGACATTCCTAAAGATGTTTTAAAAGCAATACGATATGCCCAAAGTGCATCAATTAGTCGAAGAGACCAATCTTTACGGTTTGGATTAACTGTCTTTTCTAAAATTTGTTTTATCTCCCCATTTGCTAATTCAACTTGACCACTTGTTTGAGGGTGATAAGGGGTAGCAACCTTATGTATAATTCCATATTTCTTCATTAAGGACTCAAATGGCTTATTACAAAAATTCTTACCTCCATCACTGATAATGGCTCGAGGTATTCCAAATCTGCTCAAAATATTTTCTTTTAAAGAGCGGATCATAATCTTGTGATCATTGTGCCGACAAGGAATCGCCTCAATCCATTTTGAAACATAATCAACAGCAACCAAAATGTATACAAATCCAAATGATAATGGAAAATGGCCCATAAAATCAATTCCCCAACAATCAAATATTTCAATGATAAAGATGGGGTTTAAAGGCATCATGTTTCGCTTTGAAATAGACCCTACCATTTGACAATTCTTACACATTTTACAGAATGCATGTGAATTTTTAAATAATGTAGGCCAATAAAATCCACACTGTAATATTTTTGCAGCTGTCTTTTTTGAAGAAAAATGGCCACCGCATGCTTCAGAATGACAAAATTGAATGATCCTACTTTCCTCGTCGTCTGGTATGCATTTCGAAAAATTTGATCGGAGTAGTACTTGAACAGGTATGGTTCATCCCAGTAAAAGCTTTTTACTTCTGTTGAGAATTTCTTCTTGTCTTGGGAACTCTAGTCACATTGCATTTCACTTGTTGCAAGATAATTAACAATATTAACATACCAAGGCATTTTGTTTATAGAAAACAAAAATTCATCAGGGAAAGAATCATTGATGGGTGTTGTGTCAATTGAAGACTCATTTGTAAGTCTTGAAAGATGATCTGCAACAACATTTTCAGCACCCTTTTTGTCCTTGATTGTCAAATTAAATTCTTGAAGTAGCAAGATCCATCGTATCAACCTTGGTTTGGCATCCTGTTTTGACATTAAATATCTCACAGCAGCATGATCAGAGTAAACAATAGTAGATGAACCAATTAAATATGAACGAAATTTATCCAATGCAAATATTACAGCAAGTAGTTCTTTCTCAGTTGCAGTGCAATTCATTTGAGCATTATTTAAAGTTCTACTTGCATAATAGATGACAGAGGGCTTACCTTCCTTTCTTTGACCCAGAACAGCGCCAACGGCATAATCACTAGCGTCACACATTAGCTCAAAAGGCAAAGACCAATCAGGGGGTTGCATTATTGGGGCTGACGTCAAAAGGGTAGTTATTTTTTTAAAAGCTTGTTGACAATCATTAGTCCATTCAAATTATGTCTTTTATTAGGAGGCTACAAATTGGTCTAGATAAGGCACTAAAGTCTTTTATAAACCTCCTATAAAATCCTACATGTCCTAAAAAAGAACGAACTTCTCTAATTGTCTTTGGTGAGGGTAATTTCGAAATGACTTCAACTTTGGCTTTATCAACTTCGATTCCTTTTGAAGACACAATATGGCCTAAGACAATTCCAGAAGTGGTCATGAAATGGCATTTTTCCCAATTTAAAACTAGTCCTTTTTCTTTGCACCTTTCCAAAACTTTTTCTAGATTATCAAGACATGTATCAAAAGAATTACCAAATACAGTTAAATCATCCATAAAAACCTCTAGACAATTTTCAACCATGTCACTAAAATTGCTTAGCATGCACCTTTGAAATGTTGCAGGAGCATTACAAAGTCCAAATGGCATTCTCCTAAATGCAAATGTTCCAAATGGGCATGTGAATGTGGTCTTTTCCTGATCTTCTAAGGCTATAGGGATTTGGTAATAGCCAGAGTAGCCATCAAGAAAGCAGTAGTAGGGATGTCCAGCCACTCTTTCGAGAATTTAGTCTAGAAATAGAAGGGGAAAATGATCTTTTCTAGTGGCATCATTTAATTTTCTGTAATCAATGCACATGCGCCAACTAGATGGAATTCGTGTTGGGATCGGTTCACCTTTTTCATTTTTTACAACAGTTATTCCAGATTGTTTTGGTACTACTTGTGTTGGACTTACCCATTTACTATCAGAGATAGGGTAGATAATTCCTACATCTAGTAGTTTAAGGACCTCATTCTTTACCACTTCTTTCATATGAGAGTTTAGTCTTCTTTGTGGTTGACGGGTTGTTTTGGCATTTTCCTCTAAGTGTATTCGGTGTGTGTAAATTAAAGGATTAATGCCTTTTGTGTCTTTTAAGGTCTAACCAAATGCAGTTTTATGCCTTTTTAGTACAAATAACAACTTACCTTCTTGATCATGTGTGAGCTAAGAATAAATCACCACCGGATATGTCTGCTGCTCTCCAAGATAGGCGTACTTCAATTCTTCTGGTAAGGGCTTTAATTCGAGCTCTGGTGCTTCCTCTTCGTTTGGTTCCTCAGGTTGCACCGTATCTTCAAAGTTCGATTGGTTATCGTCACCTATAGGTACCTGCATAGAATCAAGTGTAGGGCATGTGTCAGCAGTATCACAATCTAATTATTTACTTGATTCAAAAGAACCAGCAAAACAAATTTCAGCAGGGTTTGTAAAATTCTCATCCTGAATGTGTTCCTCAATGATTGGCTCGATGAGATCAATTTTCTCATTCTCATTATCATCATCTTCTTGGCGGTGAGGTTGTTTACACATGTTGAACACATTGAGTTCCAGTGTCATGTTACCGAAAGATAAATTCATTAATTCATTCCTGCAATTTATCAAAGCATTAGCAGTAGCTAAAAATGGTCGACCTAAAATAACAGGAATTTGTTTGCATTCATTAGCAATTGGTTCCGTTTCCAGAATAATAAAATCCACAGGATATATGAATTTATGGACCTGGACTAATACATTTTCAATTATTCCTTTTGGAACTTTAATCGATCTATCAGCAAGTAAAAGAGTGGTAGAAGTTGGTTTAAACTCACCGAGATTGAGTTGTTGATACACTGAGTAAGGAAGCAAATTAACACTGGCACTAAGATCAAGTAAAGCATGTCCAATTTTATGATCCCCAATAGTGCAAAAAATAGTTGGACAACCAGGATCCTTGTATTTCAAAGCACTATTGGTTGAGAGAATAGAACTTACATGTTCTGCTAGAAAAGCTCTCTTTTGCACCTTATGTTTTCTTTTCACTGTGCACAGATCTTTCAGAAATTTAGCATAAGAAGGTACCTGTTTAATGACATCCAGTAGAGGAATGTTGACCTTAACTTGTTTAAAAGCTTCATAAATTTCTGGACTGTGGTTTGATTTCTTTGACTTGATCATTGCTTGAGGAAATGGGGGTACAAGAGGAGAGTTGGTTATTTTTTCATTGTTTAAAGGTTCGACAAACTCTTCCCTATTTTCTGAAATTGAATCTTTACTAGTTTCACGAGGATCCACAATGTGGTTTTCGACTACTTTACCACCACAAAGGGTTATAACCAATTTGACTTGACTCATATTTTGGTTTCCTGAATTTCCCATTTGAGGATGTTGTTGACTCTTGGGGTTTGGTTCAGGTTGAGCAGGAAACTTTCCTTTTTCATGTATGGTCAGAACAGATGTAAGTTTGGAGATAGTTTCTGTCAAATTGGTTAAGGTTTGCATCGTTTGTTTATTGATCGACTCTTGTTTTTCAATAAACGAATGCAATGTGTCTTCTAGATTTTTTCTTGGTGGTGGGACATATGGTGGGTAACTCTGGGAGTTTTGAAAATTTTGACGTGGAGGAACTGGTTGTGAAGGTTGTGCATGGTTGTCATTTCTCCAACTGAAATTTGGGTGGTTTCTCCAACCATAGTTGTAAGTTTGGGAGTATGGATTTGGATTTGGCCTTTTGAAATTGTCAACGACATTTACTTGTTCATGCAGACTTTCTCTCAGAGCTGGTAAAGTTGGACAGTCCTGCGTAGAATGATCAGTAGAATCGCAAACATAACATGAAATATTTTGAACAGACTTTACATGATCATTTTTTTTTCGACTCTAATGCTTCAACTTTTATAGCTAATGATGCAAATTTGGCTTGAAAATCATGGTCTTCCAGTTTCTCCTGGTTTTTGAGTGAAAGTGGTGATTTGTCTTTTGAAAGAATTTGTTCTGTGGGTGGGAAGAATTTTTTCAAAAATTGTGCTTGCATTTCATCCCAAGTTCTGATGGATTCTGACCTAAGATTTTGTAGCCAAGTTTTAGCTTTATCCTTAAGTGAGAAAGGAAAAAACTTAAGCCTGATTATATTCATGCTACAATTTTGATCAGTACATGTGTTACAGACTTTCTCAAATTCCCTTAAATGCAAATATGGATTTTCAGACTCAAAACAATGAAAAGTAGGAAGAAGTCGAATGATACCAGGTTTGAAATTAAAATGTGATGCATCAGGAGGGAAAAACTATGCATGATGGTGACCCTGTTCTAGTAGGATGCATGAAGTCTCTAAAGGTCCTAGGTTGTTCATGAAGATTTTGCAAGGCTTGGTCATTTTCGTGCTCCGAAAAATTTTCAGCGCCTATGTCAGCCATATTTAAGGGTGGTGAAGGTGATTTTCTAATTAATCTACCACTATTTGTACGAGACCAACGACGCATGCAATGCTAATGATGTGTGCTAGACTAGTGATGCAAAAACACTAAATGAATATTGCGAAAATAAAAATAAACTGGAAATTAAATAAGCAAAAAAATGCAAAATAAAAATAAACAAATTGAAGATAAATAAAATAAATAAATTAGGCGGTGAAACCAGCCATAAACAAAGAAATTAAAAGAAATAGTTTAGGCGGTATTTTAAAATCAGCCATATAATAAAACATAAAATTAATTAAATTAATGCACAAAAATAAATAAACTGAAATTAAAATGCTAGGCGGTAGAACCGACCATATAAATAAATTAGCAAAGTGAAATTAAAATGCTAGGCGGTAGAACCGACCATTTAAACAAAAATACATAAATTAACAAAATTTAAATAACAGTCAGGTAGTAGAACCGACCATTTAAAATAAATGCGAAAAGTAAATTGCAGAAATTTAAAGAAATAAATTTGATTTGGGGACTGATTTGCAAAGGTTTCTGGGCTAAGATGAAGTTTCTCACAAAATTTATAGATAATGTTAAGGTTTGAAAAGAAGAGGGGTGCTAACTGAAGTTTTACAAAAAGAGAATAAAATAGAATCACGTAAAGATGTTAAAGACAAAATAAAAAAAATAAAAATAAAATAAAAATAAAGTAAAGACAAACTAATACCAAATTTAGAAAACTCTCCGGCAACGGCGCCAAAAACTTGACATGACTCAAAAGTGTATTACTCTCAAGTATAAGAGTGTCTAGTTATAATATAACCCGGTGAGACCGGAGTCGAACCACAGGGAGTTTTAAATCTAGTAAAACTAAGAAAATTAATTGTGGGGAAAAGAAATTATTTGAAATCAATTTAAAAATAAGCTAAGGTTTAGGATCCACTCTCTGTATTCAAAGTATAATTTTAATACTCTCTCATTTATATTTTGCCTCACTTTTACCAATTAATTATTATATCATTTAATTCTATGTGTATGGATAAATATAGAATAAAGTACCTAATGTGCCACACTATATTAATGTGTCGACATTATGTCAAAATACCATAAAATCCAGTGAGATTTATAAATTAACATGATATAAAAATAATTAGAAAAGAATTAAATAAACTTAAAAACTCATTTGAGAAAATAATAATAATTAATAGTTTAAAACATTGAGCTTCACCCTTCACCTCAGCTTAATAAAATTAGCTACTCATATTGAAAGAAAACACAATACTCTTTTTATTTGATAAACTTTTTGAAATATATTACAAAGAAAATTGATACAAATGGAAACAAGAAAAGAAACAAAGAAAGAAAGAAATTCTTCAACTACACTCTATTCTCTCTCGGCTTAAGCTCTCAAAATAACTCTCCCTCTTCTTAGGCGTCTCCCCATCGCTTGCCACCCCTTTGCCTTTTATAGGCAAAGTAAATCATCTTCTTTTCTTTTATTTTATTAATATTAATATTTTATTTTATTTTTATATTATATATATATATTGAATTGTGTGATGGTCAGGAGGCGTGATGGCCTCCTGACCATCACCAATATACTTTTGTTCTTTTTTTATTTTTTTATTATTTATTATTACATCTCTTCAATTGTGTTCCAGTAGTTCTTCTTTGTTTTCGCTTTCAATTCCAATTTCATCTTTATTCCTGAAAAATATTTACAAGATAAAAATGAACAAATTACGAATTAATTTAACATAAAATATATTTGGGGAGTATTAAAATAATTTAGAAATAATGAACGCATTAATCGACACAATAAGTGAAAAACTAATAATTTTATCCTTATTAAATATACATTTTTTAGTGTCAATCACAAGATTCAAACAACTCCTTTTGTTCATCAGTATCATCTTCATTCTCATTTTCTTCATTAGGTTGCCTGCACATGTTGAAAACATTCAATTCCAAAGTCATATTTCCAAAGGATAAATTCATTAAACCATTCCTACAATTAATCAAAGCATTATCAACTGCTAAAAATGGTCAACCTAAAATTACAAGAATCAATTTATAATTATTCACAACATGTTCAGTTTCCAAGACAGTAAAATCCACAGGGTATATGAATTTATCAACTTGTACTAAAACATCTTCCACTATTCCTTTTGGTACTTTAACTTATCTATCGGCAAGCAAAAGTATAGTTGAAGTTGATTTTAACGCACCAATATTAAGTTGAAGATAAACTGAATATGGAAGCAAATTAACACTAGCACCAAGATCTAGTAAAGCATGCTCAATTATGTGATCACCAATAATACAAGAATGGTAGAACAATCACGATCTTTATATTTCAACTTGTTATTAGTAGACAGAATTGTACTTACCTGTTCGGCCATGAAAGTACTCTCTTTTACCTTCAATTTTCTCTTAACAATGCACAAGTCTTTTAAATATTTGGCATATGAAGGTACCTGCTTGATTGCATCTAATAGAGGAATGTTAACTTTCACTTGCTTAAAGATTTCATAAATTTCAGAAGAGTTGTTTGATTTCCTTGGTTTATTTAATGCATGCGAAAATGGTGGTTTAGGCGGAACACTAGTTATTTCTTCACTAGGTGTAAGTTCATTTAGTCCTAACCCTTTGAATTTTCATCATCTTGACAAGGTTCAAGTATAGGTCTATCAACAACCTTACCACTACGAAGAGTTATAACTGACTTGACTTGGTCCGTGGGTGGATTTTGTTGAATTTTAGGATTTTGTTGTGGTTGGGCTAGAAATTTTCATTTTTCTTGAATTGTGAGTGCATAAGTAATTTTAGCAAGAGTATATTTCAAATAAGAAAAAAGTTTATGCATTTTGATTGTTAATAACATCTTGCTTTCTAATGAATGAATGAATTGTGTCTTCTAGATTTTTCCATGGTGGTAGAACATATAGTGCATAAGGCTGAGTATTTTGAAAATTTTTTGGAGTTGGTGCTTGTGAAGATTGTGCATTATTATTATTCCTCCAACTGAAATTTGGATGATTTCTCCAACCAGGATTATAAGTCTGTGAATTTGGGTTTGCTTTATTGAAAGTGTTAATGGTATTAGCTTGATCATTTAGACATTCTTTAAGTGCAGGTAGAGTGGGACAATCTTGAGTGAAATGATCATTAGAACTACAAACATCACATGCAATTTCTTGAACAAATTTTACTTGATCACTTTTTTGTTTTCCAAAGCTTCAACCTTCCTAACTAGGGATGCAAATTTTGCTTGTAAATCATGATCTTCCCTAAGGTTATAAATTCCTCCACTAGATAGAGATGGTTGTTGCTTATTTGTCAATTCAAAAGTTTCAACAGTATCCCAAAGTTGTGCATTTTCAACTAATTAGTTAAGGTAATTTAGTGCATCTTCAGGATTTTTATCCCTAAATTTACCATTACACATTATTTCAACAATCTGTATACTTTGGGGTATTAAACCCTCGTAGAAATAAGTGATCAATCGCCAAGTTTCAAAACCATGGTGTGGACATATGTTAAGCAATTCTTTAAACCTATCCCAACATTGGTATAACATTTCTCCATTTTTTTGAGTGAAAGAAGTGATTTGCCTTTTAAAAGAATTGGTTCTATGAGGTGAAAATTTTTTTTCAAAAACTGTTCTTGCATATTATTCCAAGTTCTTATTGATCCAGATCTAAGATTCTGTAGCCAAGTTTTAGCTTTATCTTTTAATAAAAAAAGAAAAAAACTTTAATCTAATTATGTTCATGCTACAATTTTGGTCTGTGTATGTATTACAAACTTCCTCAAAATCTCTTAGATGCAAGTATGGATTCTCAGATTCTAAACCATGAAATGTTAGTAAAAGTTGGATAATACATGGTTTGAAGTTAAATCGAGATGCTTCTAGAGGAAATATTATACACGATAGTGCTCCGGTTCTAGTTGGATTCATGTAGTCTCTTAAAGTTCTTGATTGATTTTGATCACATACATGTTGAGAATGGTTGTCTCCCTGCTCAATTTAAGGATTAGGTTTGCCCAAAAGGTTTTCGTCTTGGACCTCGTCCGTGATTGGTAACACAAAAACTAAATGAAAATTGCACAAACAAATGAAAATTAAATATGCAAATAATATAAGTGTACAAAAATTAAAAAATTAAAATTAAAATTAAATTGCAATTTTGGTGGTTGAACCCACCAATATAAAATAACAAAATAAAATAAAGCAATAAATAAATAAATAAATGCGAAATTAAATAAATACTGAAATTAAAAAAATAAATAAAAATTAAGAGTTAGTAGTTAGAAAATTAACAGTTAGTAACTAGAAAATTAAGAGTTAGTAGTTAGTTTGTTTGTCCAAATTAAGTCCAAATTGAGTCCAAATAAGTCCAAAATGTAAGTCCAACTCTGATTATTGTGAGAAATTTTGTCTAGGGATCTTATTGCAAATTATTTATAATTTTATGGCTACACCACAAATTTTGGAAGTTTAGAATTGAGCCATGTGGGATAAAAGTGAAGCTTCTAAAAGCTTTCGGGTCTGAACAAAATTTTGGAAAAGGAAAAAGGGGTATAGCTGAAACTTTACACAGAGAGAAAAAACCAAAAATGAAAAAATAAAACAAAATAAAAACTTTTCCCCGATAATGACCCTAAAAACTTGACACAACTTAAAAGTACTTTTTTACTCTCAAGTATAAGAATGTCTTGTTATATTATAACTCGGTGAGTCCGAAGTCGATCCTCAGAGAAAAGATTTAATTTGTTTATTTTATTTTATCTAAAAGTAAAAATAAAACTTGAATATAAATAACTTTATTTAAATGAAACTATGAAATTGAAATAGTTAGGGTTGTGGATCCACTCTTAGTAGTAAATAAAACTTAATAAATTCTTTTTGCCATTTTTTTAGATTTATTGCCCAAAAGATTAATTATATAAATTATTATTATTTCCCTTTAATTTTATGATGGATTAAGTATTTATTGCGCCAAAATTTAATTTGTCTACAATAAGTCAAAATACCATTTACCATACCTTAAATTAAGATATTAAGAATTTATTGTGCCAAACTCCCTTGTTTGTCTACAATAAATCAAAATTTCAAAATATAAAAAATATATAAAATTAAATAGAAAATAATTTAATTTATAAAATAAAAAATAGAATTTGATTAAATCATATTTATTTCCTAAGAATTTCACCTTACTATAACTATTATTATTTAGTTAAGCATAATTGAAATAAAAAAATTTATTAAAATTAAATTACTTATAATTAAAAGTAAAAAAAAACTAAAATTGAAAATAAAACTAAATTTATTTTAAAAAATAATTATACAAAATATTAAAAACACACCTAAAAATCAAGATTACAGGGAGATAGAGAAAAATTGAGAAGAAGAAAGATGTAGAGAGATGATTAAAAACATAAAAATGAGGCTCTATTTATAGAAAAAGAAATTCATAATCCAGTGCTTTGCAGTCCATCATAACCTTCATGCATGCGCTCTTAGCAACCATTAGATCAAGATCAACGGATAGTCAAACTTCCAAAGTCAACATCACACGTGGCATCATTTGACTTGTCTGATTTAGCCAAAGAACGGTTGAGATTTGGAGGGTTAATGAGTGGATCGGGTCGACTCGAATACAAAGATTCGGATCCTACAACTTGCTTCATTCACCATTGCCACGTGGCACAATCATGGCCATTGAATCATGAACGGCTGAGATTTAGTCAAAATTGCCAGCTATCCCATGCACTCATATCTATTGTAAGCTCATTTTATCATCCAATCAGTGCTCCGTAAATAGGAAAAGTCAACTCTTTTTACACAAGCCCAATTTTAAGCCGATCTTGACTCATAGTAAGGTTTTCGGACCTCCGGAATCTAAATTTGACCTCCGTTTATCTGTTTGGAGCCTCGAATTACATGAAATTAATATTTTACCTAATAAACACACAAAATTAGATATATTTAAAATATAATTAATAATTCATAATATATTACACAAACACAAATATAAATTATAACATAAGCACAAAATAACATTATTATCGCTTGATAATTAAAATTTTTTTAATACTAATCAATAGGGATGGAAAAAAAGCCGAACCGGCCCAGTCCATTCCCACGAACTTTGGCTGGGCCTCCCACATGAGGGTCTGGACAAGGGTTTAGAAAAAAAAAAAAGCCCAACTCAGGTCTAAGCCCTCTATTTTTTCAAAAACATAAATCTATTAATTAGAATAATAAATTAAAATTTAAAAATAATAGAAAAACAAGAAAGATTAAATCCTTAATTCATATATAAATAATTAATTAAAAAACTTAAAATTATAATACTAAACTCTCTTTTAAGTGTTAATTAAATAAGAGGATGCTTGTATTAGAGAATGCAATAATAAAAAATTAAATCTCTAAACTTTGATTTTCTTCATTTTCTTTATTTATCATTTAATTTTGAAATATTATTTTTTTATTCATTGTTGATTATAACAATTTGATTATTATTAACTCATTTCAAGTTTATAACAATTTAAAAAAATTAAAAAATAAGTGAAGGCCAAGTTCGGCCCGACTCACCCTTACACTTCCACTCTAATGGACTTGGGCCTGAGCTTGAAAAAGAACGGCCCAAGCCTGTATTTTGCCATCCCTAAACCTAATGATGCGTTTACTTCATGGAATGAGAATAAGGTGAAATGGGAATGAGGTGGAATTTAATTGAGGAATGAGATTGAGATTTCAATTAATATTTACTTGGTAAAAATAAATGGGAATGAGAATGTGCTGGAATGCCATTAATGTGTTTCCTTGGCAAAACAAATGGGAATGGAGAATGGAAATGAGAATCAATTTACCAAAATAACCTAATATTAAATAATGTAATTTTCATTAACTAGATACATGTATAAATATTATTATAAAAATGCTATTAATTAAAAAAATAAATTTAATAATAATAATAATGACATTTAAAATAATAAAAATTAATTTTGATTTGAACGAGAGTAATTTAGAAAATATGAAAAAATTATAGGGATATAAAAGTAAACTCATGTTTTATTCTCATTCCTTCATTTTCATTCCCAACCCCCTATGGGAATGAGATTCTCATTCTTTATTTCCAAATTGTGTGGAACCCACATATTTTATTCTTATTCCCAAATTATATTTTGTTAAGTAAACATAAGTTTAATTCACATTCCTTCATTCCCATTCTCTAAACCCTCAAGTAAACACACTCTAAATGTCTTATAACTTTATTTGATTCACCACCTAGGTTTGAATGTTTAAATAAAGTTTTGGAGCTTGGCAACATTAAAACAAAGTCTCAAGGGCAATGCAAGATTGTTTTCAAGCATATTTCTTTATTTGGTCCTCATTTTCGAATATTTATATGTACATATAATGAAAAAGAAAACACCTTTTAGAACGAAGTCCCAGGGGCATAGAAAATAATTTTTAAACAGATTTCTTTATTTGACCACTAATATTCAAATATTAGAGGATGTAAGAATTAAAAATAATAATCTAGGCTTTACGGCTCCCTCTAAAGATAATGTATAAAGAAAAAATGAAAAATCAAACATGTCCTTACAAATTGAAGGAATAAAAATATAATGCTCATATATTGCACGCTCTTAATTCTCCCTTTTATTATTGCTGATATAAAGGGAAGCACGCAGGTGACGCTTCAACCATTGAACTTGGAGAGATTCAAGGTCCCTCGTACAGTGAAAATAGTTAACCGTTTTCTATTTCTATTATGAGAGAGATACATTATATAGCAATGAAAGCATTTCCATTATACATTTGCAGTGAGAACACTCTTTTCTCCTCGATCAAATTTTTGATTAGAGGAAGAGAGAGTGTGTAGAAGAATTAAATATGAGAAAAGGAAGAGTAATCATAATATACGAGCGTGACAATGAATTTAATTCAGAAGGTAGATTGACAGGACCTATGCTGATAATTTGCATTGCTGTTGCTTCAGCTGGACTTATGTATGGGTATGATATTGGTATAAATGGTAAATCCTCTCACTATCCTTGTGCATTGTTAGTCTATTTTATGGGAAATTAGTCATTATGATTGAGTTCGACATTTCATCTAACTACGCTTAGGATATTTTTGTAACTGTCAGGTGGCATAACAAAAGCAGAATCATTTCTGAAGAAATTCTTCCCATCAGTTTTGCGTAGCCAGAAAAATGCGAAAGTTGTGGATGGCTTTTGTTTATTTTATAGTTGGAAACTAACAGCATACAACTCCTCTTTGTATATTGCTGGTATCTTTTCAGCCTTAATGGCAGGTCGCTTGACAACGTCAGCAGGTCGTAAAGGCGCCTTAATCATTGGTGGTATCATTTACTTGATTGGTGTAAGCCTTCATGCATTAGCAGTAAATATGGGAATGCTCTTTTTAGGTCGTGTCTTTACTGGATTGGGAATTGGTTTCATAAATCAGGTGTGCTAATAATTTATTTGTTGCTATATGTGTAATCACTTGCTAATGTTGTTGAATGGTGGCTATAAACCGTCATTTTATGTTGATGTAACCACACTACGTAAGATGATGGTCTTTCTTAGAATTGTCATAAAAATGGAAATGTTGAGATTAGTCTTTTGAGTTAAATATTTAAAAATCTTAGGCCCATCTACTAACAAGTGGAAGATATTAGTAGTCAAAATATGGTGGTAGAATAATTTAGGTGCGTCAGATGAAAAGACCAAGGTCTCGCAGTCGTTTCATTCAAGGGGCATTAGATTGTGTCCCACATTAGCTAGTAAAGGAGAGTTACTTGGATTTATTTGTAGAATAGATCACTCCACCCAATAAGTTAGTCTTTAAGGTCGAATACCAAAAAATCCAAAGTCCAGCCCCTTAAGGGAAGTTACATGATTTCCTAACATAGGACAAGTTATTCCACTCAATAGGCTAGTATTTTGAACTGAATACCTAAAAATCCTAGGTTCAGCTCCCCAACAACAACAATGATGACAATTTTAAGACTATTATCTATATTCGTTTTGAACTGTCATTGCTAGATGTTTTTGTAGTATTGGCTTACTGATGGTGTTAAATGGTGATTATATACAGACAGCTCCAATATATCTAGTCGAGATGGCTCCTACGAAATGGCGAGGTGCAATTGGGATAGGCTTCCAAATATTCTTCTGGTCTGGGGTGGCTGGCGCAAGTTGGATTAATTATTTTATAATGTCCTCCTTAAATTCCAAGAGATGGCGCATCGCCGTAAGTGTATCTGGATTTCCTGCCACTATAATGACCATCATAGCTTTTTTCATACCCGACACACCAAGTAGCCTTATCCAACGAGGCAAAGTGCAACAAGCTCTTAAATCCTTGAATCAAGTCCGTGGCACTAAATTTGATTCTGAAAATGAGTTGAAATACCTAATTAAATACAATGAAGACATGAGGATTGCCAGTGAGACACCATACAAGATGCTTTTGGAAAGGAAATACAGACCCCACCTCTTGTTTGCAATCGCTCTCCCAACATTTCAAGCACTTACAGGCTTCAATTTAAATGCCGTGGTTGGACAACTTATTGTTACATCCCTTGGCATTAGATTGAAAGATGTTTTTCCTATACTTTTAATACAGAGCACAATTTTTTTTGTCTGCCTGCTTTTAACGGGTTATTTGATTGATAGAGTTGGACGTAGGATCATGTTAATAGTGGGTGGGTGCCAAATCTTCATTTGTCAGGTTAGTATCGTATTGCAACTATTTTGTTCTCCTTTCTTTCAAGGGAAAATGACCTTAGATCCTAATATTTCTCCTTTTTTTTTTTACCACTCAAGTTCTCATTTACTTTTAATTTTTTAATATAACACTTTACATCTTTCACATTATAATTTTAATATTTGAATTTTACTTTAAAAAAAAAATCCGTTTGTAGCGAATCATTTATTAAGAAAAATCGATAAGCTTTATACAAAAGCAGAAAAAGAAATAATAATAACTTGGTCCTAGGCATCTACCAATAAATCTGATTGTTAACAACTCTTCATATCATTTGACAAACATGTCACATTAAACTAGTAATAAGATTATAATTGTAGAAAAAATTTATAAGCCTATAATTTTTCATATTATAGTTTTAAGTTGAGAGTTGAAATAAATAATAAAAAAAAATTAGGGACTAAAACAAGGGGGGAAACATTAGAATAAATTATCTAATGTTTAAAATAATTTGGCGCTTCTTTATTTAGATTATCTATCTGTATCATTTTCCAGTTTATCTAATATATGTGTCGGTTGTGCAGGTAATACTGGCAATCTTAATGGCATCAGAATCACGGTCACATGGAACTTCAATATTCTCGAAGCGCTCAGCCTTTGTGGCGCTAATCTTAAGATGCTTCCTTGGTGTAGGAATGGCATTGTCTTGGGGGCCGCTACCTTGGATTTTGAACTGCGAGATATTGCCCATTGAGGTTCGCTCGGCTGGTCAAGGATTAAGCACTGCCATCAGTTTCGCAGTCAATTTTATCACAATTCAAACAGTCTATCCAATGTTATGCCACTTCAAGTATGGGGCATACTTATTTTATGCTGGATGGACTCTCATTATGACGATATTTGTGGTTTGGTTTCTGCCTGAGACAAAAAGGATTCCCTTAGAATCCATGGACATAATTTGGCATGGCCATTGGTATTGGCATCGATTTTTTGACCAAACCATGCTAAAATCAAAATTAGTTGAGTTATCCGAATCAGAATCAGTTGAGCCATCAGAATCAGTTCGGTCGTCAGAATCAATTCACCTAAAGAGTTGATTATGGAATAAGACAATACAATGTTGTGACTATCTAGAAAATTACTGTTGCACACAAATTTTTTTTAATTAAAATGTCAGAAAAGAAAATTAGTGGCTCCCAGGTGAGAAAGTAGCTCTTCAATCATCACAAAATCGGCAGGAGCATCATCAATTATCATCACGATGAATAGCTACCATTTGCAAGGTTATTTTTACATTCCTCTCCTAAGATTTCACATATTTATAATTTAGTAGAAAGTATGAAGGTGTTTTTACGGGCCTCCCTTGCTGTTGGTGTAAAATTATGTATAGTATCAGTACATGAGGTTAAATCGTAAAAGCTCATTTAAAATTAAAAAAAAAAAACTTAGAAACTTAAACTGTAGCAGCACTGGCAAGCACGAAGTACCTGCTGCATCACTCCATTAGCCGGTCCAATTCATTATCCGTTGTGTAATTTTTGAAAATAACTCTTCACAAAAGTGTAAATCTGATGCAAAATGATTTACAATTTCACACAACATTCACCTCTCAGTAGCAACGATTTGGAAACATTGAGTATTATCGAGCTTGAGGATCAAGATTCATCACCATTTTGAACTTGCCCATGAACGAGACAAGCTTGGGTGGTGGTAGAAGATTGCTGAGGAGCGAGTACAAACGGCAGCGTGGTCCCTTCCGCGACTGGTACTGAAGCTCCGAAGAGGTTAGTCTCTATTAAACACTATTGCATGTAATTTATAAATTTGGCTTTCTTCGTTTTGGATATATAAGATGAAAAATTTGGTGCTGCCATGTTGTGTATATTTGTTTAAAGGATATGGTTTTTGATGTATATTGAATTGGTAGAAAATCATGTTAACAGCCACTATCCTGTGATGTTACAGATATGCAGAACCTGCTCAGAGATTAATAAAGCATGTAAATGCATAAATTTGTAATATTTATGTGATTGGGAATGGAAAAAATGAGTAAATTCTTTTGAAGTCAGAGGCTCTGTTTTTATGAAATAGCTTTTATTTTTCCCTGCCTAGCTGGTGAAGATGATCATGGATTTTTGGGCAATGGTTCATCGTTCATTTATTTCGTAATGCATGACTGCAGGAGTGCAAATTGTGCTGTATTGCCAAATTTTATAAGTTGCAGCCATTGTTTAGAGTTTAATAATAAAATATCACTATAAGAAAATAAGTAATAGATCACTGGAAATAAGTTATAACTGTCATAAAAGGAGGTGTATGATAGATTGTCTATTCATCATCTATGTTACTGTCATTAATTTATAACAAAAGTATGATAGATTATCATTAATTTTAATTATTAATATTATATTTTATATTAATATTATATTGGAAAATTTAATTTATGAAACCAATTTTGCATAACTTAGGAATTCATAAAATTTTATTAATAATAATAATAGTAAAATTCAAATTATAATAAAAATAAAATAATAATAATAATAATAATTTTTAAATAATAATAATTTTTCAGCCAAAAAATTCAAATAATTTTAAATTTTCCTCTAAAATGTTGTGTGACAGATATATGATTGTGAAAAATCATCATGAATTCATGACAAAAAATATTCTGTTACAAAAATATTCATATATAAGGCTTTAATTTCTCAAGGACTTCAAATATTTCCTCTTATTTACATAACATACAGTGAGTAAAATTAATAGACTACTACATACTGTACATTCTCAAATATCATATACCAACCTTAGTTAGGTACTTTTATCATAACACTGTTACATAAAGCATACATTAAGATTAAGCCAAATATAAAAATAATAGGCAGTTCCACCACCATAATTTACGATAATTGCAAGCAGTGGTCATCCCTAAAATATATAAATGGTCACTAATATTTCACTAGACATTGAAGTGGCTTAGATAATTATACACAAAATAGTTAGTTAACTCTTAAAATGACATTTGGCAACTCTGGCCGAGCAAAACCTTGGAAATGTTGTCAGGATCATAAAAATGAACTTCTTTAACATAATGCCAGTTACTTCTTTTTAGTTTGCTCACTTTTCATTAGAACAGACATAACCCTGCAAGCTTGGTTCTTTAATGGCACAACCAAAGGCTTAAAGAAAAAATAATAATTAAAATTTGATTTCAAATTAATACCTCCGAGAACTCACCTTCGAGCTGTTTTAAAAGCTGCCGTATCTACACCAACAAAAGTCATTTAGAGTTGTTAATAACTTAGAATCAATTTTCTTACAATTCAATTTACCACTACTCCATCAAAGCAAATATTTGAGTAAAAAGGTCCGCAAATGAAAAAAAAAAGTCAAAAAGCTTCACCTTCACTGCATCCTCCACTTTAAAGCCCAACAATAGTAATGCCTATAAACAAGAATTTTATAGTTGTAAAATCCAAGTAAAAAGTCAAATAACGATCAAATATCTTAATCTTATAGTTATGATCTAATTAAAGAGGTAAAAGCTTCAAGGTTTTACCAAACCTTTCTTTAAGCCATTTACTCTCCAAGAAAACTGTACTGTTGAATTTCAGTATAATCATAATTAAATTTTAATCACTTTAACTTTTTTTTCCGACAATAAGAAAACTGGATTCATATTTAAGATCAAAGTGTATGTAATAATATTAGCCGTACAGCCATACAACCATGTTTAACTGAAAGCCAAATTGGCAAAACATTTGCAGTAAGGTTCCAGCAAAACATGTCGAACAATGAAATTTTGCTGTTGATCTTTCAATTTTGACACTTTCTTTTTTAATCTTGAAAGAAAAATAAAATGGTGAAGTACGAGATTTAAATTAGAGAAAGTGCATGTTTGAAAAAAAGGAAAGAGAAATAAATAAAGAGAAAAGAATCTGAAATTTAGGAATAAAATACATAACTTTAGTAACTGATAGGAGAAATATTAAAAATAAATCCTTACCATCCTCTAAATCTTAGGAAAAATTAGATTAGGAGAGAATTCAAGTCCTATAATTTGATGTGTTATATTAAGCATAAAGAAAGAAGCATTCGTTACAAGAAATTGGGGGGAGGGGGGGGGAGGGGTTGGTGGAGGTGGGATCATAAGCATTTAAAGGAATGAACTTTGGATCTTCGGTTAATTCACTCGGAACTTCTGTAACACGCTTGTAAAAGTAAATTAACAACTCAATATTCAATTGAAAAGCAACAAAGACAAAAAATTATTTTAGAATGTAAAATTAATATGCAAATTAAAAACAGAGACAAGGGTAAGCGCACACACACCTTCAGTTGATGCACGTGGCGTTGGTGGGTGTATTAGTTCCAAGCTGTGAGCACAAGTGCTACTCGTCTTTGACGATAAAGAAAAAATAAAATTTTGAAATTTGTGAAACTGTATGTGGATTTGACGAAACTGAAGGAATCAAAAGAAGAGTTCAGAAAATCTCCAAAAGAAGAGTTCATTCTCATCCTCTGAATTGTAAATTAATTATTATTTCTATAAAAAAATTTCAAAACAGAATCGATTAAAACACGAATCGGATCATACCTAGGGTTTAGAAGAGATGAGAAATTGAGAAAATGCAGCAGGTTCTTTGGACTCAAACGCGTCCTCGCTCGTTCTCGCTCAATATCGTTGTGAAATCAATGAGTTTTTGTACTGGCTAGAATTCTTTTAAAGAAACTAGGATTTTTGATTCCCTAATATGTAGGCAATAATTTATTAGCTACTCTCCATTTTTTATTTCGTCCAATGCTTTAAAAGAGAAATTAGTTCTTTGTGGTGTTCTTGTTCTTGGTCATTACAATTTTGCGGTCATTCCATGAACTCAGGGTTTGAGCAAGAGAAGAAACTGAATTTTCGAAGATTTTAAAAATTGGAGTGAGTTGATTTTGCATTCAAATCAGACAACCTGATATTGCACTGAAATCAACATTTCTCCAAGAAATTGGGGTGAGTTGCTGTTGATTTTCTGCTTGGATTGACCAACCCTCTTTTTTTTGCGAGCCAATTGCTGTAGATACCCTGTGATACTTTCAAAATTATTCCAATACCCAAAAAATTGAATTTATTAAAATTTTCATGAATGTCCTCTGAAAACTCATGTGAATTACCAAAGTATCCTCAACTTAAAATGCTTACATGGCTGAAACATGACTCGTACATGCCAAATCGAGTTTGGACGAGTGTACATGACTGAAATGTGTTTCGAGAAGGGGAAGCGCTGGACTTTTGAGAAGGAGAAGACTATTTCATTGCTGCACAGTCAGGCGACGGGAGCTGATCCGTTGCTGCACTAAAGCCGGAATTTAACTTCTTTAGGTAAGTAGCTCCTTCTTCTAATTAGTTGATATGGTTATGATATTTAGGGAAAAAATATTAAGGTTTTACATTGAAAAAATAGATTAAATTGGTTGTGAGTCTCTCATAACATATTCAAAAACAAACTTTGTAACTATTTTGCTCCATAAAAATGATGAAAAATTAATGAATTGTGAATATTATAAATTGGTCGTGCAAGGTCATGTGACACACGATTTAAGGTCGTGTAATGTGACTTTATGTAATACATGACCCTCAGTCATTTATTACATGACTTCCTATTCTTCTTGCATGTTTGACTTGCATGACGTGTTTGAGCTTTGGAAATCTACGTGTTTGTTGATGTGTTTTCTAATTTTGGATAATGGTTGAATATGTCGATTGATAAGAGTGTTCAACATGTGCTTGCTAAATTCATGTAGTGGCCTATCTTCAGCTTCAAAATAGATGTGAAATGGTGATGGAGGCTTCATCTTTTTCATGGAATTATTTATAGGCAAATTTGCTGCCAATATTACTATTGGAATCAATGGTAATATTAACAGCTTTGTTTCTTTTCCCCCCAAATCTCAAACTTCTATGGAATGTCACTTTAATGTGGATATTTTAGACTTTTCAGTATACTTATATGTCTTTGTCACCAACTTTTGCCAAATATTAGTCGTGCAATTGTACTTGTTAGCCATTGAAAGGGTATTTTTGTCATTTTATCAATCCACAAATGGTCAACCGACGAAAATACAAACCGCAGAGGAGGTTTGTAAAAATACTTTCCTACTTTCTATTAAATTGTAAATACATGAAATCTTAAGAGAGGTATGTAAAAATAACCCATCATTCGTAACTTGTCCTTTCCTAATTTAGCTACCATTTATACATAAATAACTTTGTAAACTAGGGATGGCAAAATAACCCAGACCCGGCCCGAACCCGGACGAACCCGGATAATCCGGGCCGGGTTGAACCCGTATCGGAGTATAAAAAATCCAGATCCGGAATGGATTTTAATAACCCGGATGAATCCGAGTCCGGATCCAGGTTTGGGGTAACCCATATATCTAGAACCCGGACTCAGATACCTTTTTCTTATATTATTTTTAATTATATTTATTAGTTAATATAAATACAAACATAAAAAAACCCTAATTCTATCTTTCTACTCACGATTTTACGAACACAAACACTAAAACACAATAGTTGTGCCGCCTCTCGCTGTCCCGCAGGCAAGGTTGGGTTCGCCATCATCGCAAGGTTGGGTTTGCCACTGTCAAAAGCTTGGGTTCCCCACCGTCGCAACTCATTTGGTTCACCACCGTTGCAGCTCGGCAGCTCCTTTATTCATCATCATCGGCAGTCTTTTTTGAGCTATGACAGGCTGACAGCTCACCTTCCTTCACCATTAGCTGTCGTGAACACCACTGATTCACCAGCGTGAATTGTGAGTTTCTGGCCTTTCGTTTTGATGTTGTTATACTTTGTTTTATGTGATTTGTGCCATGTTTGGTCTGATATTGATTTGTGTGTGTTATACTTTGTGATTTGATTTATGATTGAAATATTGTTGATTGTTGGTGATAATAGATTCGAAATTGTATATTTAAAATGTTAGAATGTTGTTACAGTTAAAAATAAATTGTTGTTGTTAATAGATTCAAAAATATATCTTTAAAATGTTAAAACGTTGTTACAGTAAAAAAAATATATATCTATATATATATATAAAAATATATATAAAATGGAAGAAATTAGAGGAATGACGGGTTAGTTTAATTTGTTTTGACATAATTCTTGTAGGGTGTTAAATTCGTAATGGAAAATGAACAAAGAGTTGATTTAGATGTTTCCGAGACTGATGAAAGTGTGGGTGTGAGGGTTGGCATGGATATGGCAATAGAAAATAATGATACGACTGCTGAATTAGAACTTGATTCAACAACAATAGAGCAGGGGAGTGGGAGTGGGAGTGGGAGTGGCCGTAGGGGTAATACTACTGTTGTCGCTTCAAAAGAACGAGGCGTTGGCAGCGAAGGGAGTAGTTCAAGTAGATTAGTTTTTGATGCTTTGAATCATTTTAAAAAGGTTAAGTTAGGCAAGGAAGTTCAAGCGATTTATAATTATTGTGGGTTAGTTATGCAAGGGCATTATTCTCATGGCACTGATCACTTGATTAATCATGCTAAACATTGTCCTAGAAGGTCAATCAAGAATGTGCAGCAAATGCACCTTTCTTTTTCTTCTAAAGCAGATGGAACTACTGTTCTTAGTAATTATAGTACTAAACCAAAGTGGGATATGGCAACAGTGAAGTTTTTTATAGCTAAAATGATTGTACTGCATGAGCTTCCGTTATCATTTGTTGAATATATTGGGTTTTACGAACTTTTAAAGTTTCTCCAACCTTTAATTGAGACTATTAGTAGAAACACTATCAAAGTTGAATTTTTGAAGCTTTACGATATTGAAAAGACGAAGGCAATGAGTATTTTAGAAGCTTGTGAGAGTAGAATTCTAGTGGCTACGGATATGTGGACTGCTAGTAACCAAAAGAAAGGGTATATGGTTGTTACAGCACATTACATTGATAGCTCGTGGGTGTTGCGAAGTCGTATTATGAGGTAATATTCTCGAGACTTTTTTTATTTAAACATAAATGAATGTTTGCATTATTTAATATTTTGATTATTTTTTTACATTTTTAGGTTTATATATGTGCCAGCTCCACATAATGGTGAAGTTATGTGCAATGAGTTGTATGAGTGTTTGATGGAGTGGAATATAGATAGAAAGTTGTCTACTGTAACTGTTGATAATTGTTCTGCAAATGAGTCCATGATTGATTTGTTGTTGGGGAAATTTTCAATTAGTTCAATGATTATGGGTGGCAAATTCCTTCACATGCACTGTTGTGCTCATATATTGAACTTGATAGTTAAGGATGGTTTATCTGTGATACAAAAAGAAGTTGAAAAAATTAGAGAGAGTGTCCATTACTGGACAGCAACACCTTCTAGGTTTGAAAAATTTGAGGTTGCAAAAAAACAATTAGGTGTTGAAGAAACTAAAAACTTAGCACTTGATTGTAAAACTAGGTGGAATTCCACTTATTTGATGCTTAGTACAACTTTGTTGCATAAAGATGTATTTGTTCGTTTAAAGCAGCGTGATAGAAATTATACATCTTTGCCTAGTGAGTTGGAGAGGAATTTTTCAAAGCTTATGTGTGAGTATTTGAAGAGTTTTTATAAGTTGACAGAACTTTTTTCGGGGACACGATATCCAACATCTAATTTATTTTTTGGCAAGATTTGTGAAATTAGATTGTCAATGAATGCATGGTTACAATCACCAATTGAGGGGGTAAAAAATATGGCCACTAAGATGATTGCGAAGTATGACAAATATTGGGATGTTATTCATGGAGTTCTTGTTGTGGGCACTTTGTTAGATCCTAGGCGTAAAATGTTGTTAAATAACTTTCTATTTCCCAAAATCTATGGAGAAAGAGCTGAATCCGAAATTGAAAGGGTGCGCAAATCATTTGTTGATTTAGTGCATGAGTATGAAGTCAAATATTCATCAAATGCAAATTGGGGGGTTAATGATTCAGCTAGTTCTCAAGGTACTGCAGCAGATGATTCTGTTATGGTAGACTTAGACTTAGATGAGATGGTTGAGTGGGAATCATTTAGAAATCAGAACTCACAAAATAATCATTTCAAAACAAAATTTGAGCTTTATCTTGAGGAAAGTACTCTGCCTTCAACTAGTTAATTTGATATTTTGTCATGGTGGAAGAATAATCAAGGGAAATATCCTATACTTGCAAATATTGCGAGATACTTTTTGGCCATTCCCGTATGAACAGTTGCTTCCGAGTCCGCTTTTAGCACTGGAGGTAGACATTTGAGTCCTCATCGTAGTAGACTTCAGCCATCTACAGTGGAGGCGTTGGTGTGTACTTAAAATTGGTTTTGGCTTGACCACAACTTAAAAGGTATGGAAAATTTATTTATTACATAAAAATAAATTAATTTGTTATAGTATCAATTTATCACTAACTAGCTGTTTTGTTTCTTATTTTTATGATTTATGCATGTTTTTTTAGATGGAATTCTAGAGGAAGCAATACTTTTTGCAAAATAGCTTATTGATGAAAGTTTGATGAGTGAGTTGTGAACAACAGTGAGTCAAGTGAAGAAGAATAGAAAATGATGGAGAAAAGTTTAAACTTTAGATTTGTGGTTTTTAATTTGAACTTTGAATTGTAGACTTGTGTTATGGATTTATATTTGTGGTTGTTTGATTACTTGAAACATTGAAATTTATGGATTTAAATTACTGGATGTGTTATTGCTGAGAAATTTGTATTGTTTATGAATGATTTACAACTTGGATGTGTTATTGCTTAGAAATGAATATGAAGATCTTATTTTAGCATGCACTTTGCAGAGAGTTGATTAATTGTGAGCACTGGACTGATGTTACAAGCTTTGACTATTATGCCATTTTAGTTTGTTGTTCTAAATTTTCATTTATCATAGGTTAGAATAGAATTGTAGAAATTGATTTATTGATCCGGGTTCAAAACCCAGAATCCGGGAACTCGAATTTTTCCAGGTTGAACTCAGCCCAGACTCGGATGGGAAAAAGCCGGGTTTTAATCCGGGTCTGGGAGAAAGAAAATGGCGTCCAGGTCTGGAATCGGGAAGGCTAAACTCGGACCCGGACCTGAATTTTGCCATCCCTACTGTAAACGTTCAAACAAACAACCAATCAATAACACCATCTCCTTTCTAATTGTCTTGCATATTGTTTACCACGTAACTCTTTATTCTTTGTATTATTTTTTTCTCATTAATTACACATATTCACAATCCATATCTCTGTTTGTATCTCCCATTCACAATCTCTCTTCACAGAAAAATACTTTGCTTTGCCATAATTAAATTATGAAATAATTGAACTGCCTGGACATGAAAATAAGTAGGATATTTTAGTAAAATGACTCATTATCGTTTTCAAGTAGCACTTGAAAAACAAAAATTGCCTACAAAATTAAATGAGCCATGCTAATGAAACAAAAGATATTTTTGGTCATTTAAAAAATTTATGCATTTTGGTCAACATCTCTTTCAGTCTAAATATACTACCTCTTGTCCACCATATCCATCCATTATTGCACAACTTTGGTTGATACAATTATTGTTCAACTTAAAATCAAAGGTTAAATTTTATCAAGTATTATATATGTCACTAAAATCAAAATAACTTGAGGCCATTAATTATATTGCTCTACATATACCTTAAAGCTACATTGACCACAACCAACCAAGCAAATTTCTCAATAAGTTCTTGAAACACATTATTTTGTGAGATTTTTATCCCTATAAAACTCACTCTTTAATCAGGTTTCAAATTTTAAAGATTTTTATATGAATTAAATGAGTGTTTATCCTTAGCAATCACCAATGTTCAATGATAACTGATTTTTTTTTACACCATATCTCGTTTTGACGTTGATTGTTTTGTATTTTCAATAGGGAAAAGTGTAACATATGTGAATTAAAAATGAATAAGTATGAGGTGGTTAAGAAGTTAGTAAAAGCAAAAGAATAAGCTGGAAACAGAGGAAACATATGCACGTGTAATAGAGAGTGAGAGAGAAGCTGCCAAACCGACCCAACTACAGACCCGAAAACCCGACCTGGAACCCGCGACCTTGACCCGGCCATATCTCCCATTTTCGGCCACCGTTTCGGCCGAGCTTGGTACCAATCTGAAGCTTAGAAGCCGGCCGTCGTTCCCTTGCCATCCTCGTCACCGAAAACCAACCGGAACGCCGGCGATCGAAGCTTGAAACCCGCGACTGTTTCACTTTGCTCTGCCGGGATTTTCGCCGGTTTTGGGTGACACCACCGGTTGGATTTTGTTCCCCACGACTCCCTCTTCCATTTCCAACCATCCATAGGCACCGAGAGTCACTGTTTTGTCACCGGTTGATTGTTGGAATTCAAGGTTGCCGAGCTAGATTCCAGCGTCGTTACCGTGCGTTGGAGCTCACCGCCAGTACCATTGAACTCAGCGTGATTGGAACTTTCAGATTTGAGCTTCCTAGCTAGTGTTGACCAAATTTCGGTGACCGTTGATCGGCAAGGGCATTTTGGTAATTTCACACTATGAGGGCAATTTTGTAATTTTTGAGCCTGTGGATATTTTAGTAATTCCTCGAATTAAGGATTGGGTGTAATTACGATTCCGAGGGTAATTCAGTGATGTAAGATTTTAGAGCATGTTAATGATCTACGGACTCAAGGGCATTTTAGTAATTTTATGGACACGGGAGTTGTCAATTATGGATAGATGTTCGTTTCGAGTTTATTGCATAAAAGTTAGTCATACTTCCGATTTACGGAAAATAATTATGTCGTTTCCTTGATTTAAGAGGATCCGCGAGCGAGAACCGGTCCGCGGACATGGACGATAACCTACCGTGAACACCATCACTGTGAGTGGAATATACAAAACCTATTTTATAGTTAATTATGATAGTAAGGCATGTTTGTGAAATAAGTATTTTAAATGTTTTGATTTAATGATTTCCTTGAAATGGATTTTGTCCACGCATTGGTATTTTATTAAAATGTTTGGTTAATGATTTTGTGTATCGACTTTGAATAAGCATGATAGTATTTTAAAGATAAGAAAAATGGATTCAAATGTGGCATGATTTAAAAATATGGTTAAGAGGTATGTGAATATGAGTATAATGATTGTTTTTTAAATCATTAGACAGTACCCTTCCTCTCCAGATACAGTGATACATATGAGATGAGATGAGATAGAGGCCTTTGGGGCCCATCTGAACACACATAGAGGCTTTGGGCCGTGTGTTTGGGCGCTTTTGCCTTTTGGGGGCATATGCATGCGGTATGATGATTACAGAGATACAGACATATATTGAGATACAGATGATACATATGAGATACAGGCCTTTGGGGCCCCGTCTGAGTACACACAGAGGCTTTGGGCCGTGTACTCGGGCGCTTTTGTCCTTTGGGGACTAGATTATGCATGCACAGATATGATGAGATATGAGATTGTATTTCCCTGTCTATCCGTGTAGCTCCGGGGCGTGACGGTATCCAGATAGTACATCATTGCCCGTCCGTTGAGGTCTGAATATGACGAGATTATTTCCCTGGGTACTTGTTTGGTGATGATTTTTAGATTTGTGTATTTTATATGATATTGTGATATGATTTCCATGGTTATTTGGTATGATATATATGCTTTTCATGGTTAGTAATCTGATTTAAATGTTAAATGATTTATTATTGGTTTCTTGCATATGGTTTGATGAAATTGTGTTTGGAAACGATATGATTATTTCTTTTAAAGTAAGAATTCATTTTCAAAACTACTATCCACTCACTGATCTCACTGAGTTTTAAACTCACCCCGTTTTTATTATACTTTCCCCCCTCACCAGGAGGTTGCAGGTATACCAGACTGACCCAGCGACTGTAAATATAATTTGAGTCTTGGCCATGTGATGGTGTTAGAAGATATAAATGTTTTTGTTAGGACATCTTGGTTATCTCGTCCTCTTGGGATTGTATAATTTTGTTATATTATTCTTTTGGGATTATGAATACACTGAGATATTAATATTAGTTATAATATTATCTTTTGAGACTCTGGAGATATAAAACTCAGCATTTTGGTTGAGGATGTTGATCACTGGAGTTTGTTGTATATTGAATTGTATTGGGAGTGTTATATATATAAAGGAGACTCTGCCGAAATTTCGGTAGAATCTTTACTAATAGAATTTTTATCAAGTCTGTTTTGATGAGACTAGATAGACTCGCCTTGGGGGGATTCGGGGCGGGTTGTTTCAGTTGGTATCAGAGCCAGGTTTTAGATTCTGTAGACTTTACTGTCTTAATAAGAATAAGTTTTATTATTAAAGTTAGAATTTATATCTTGTAGGCACCATCATGCTTCGTCGTAGCAGTAGACGTGGCCGTGGCCGTACTAAGCCAATAGTTGGGTTGACTTCTAGTAGTGTACCTGCGGGGGAAAGTGAACCCGCAAATGAGGGGATAGTTGAATCCTCTACGCATGAAATTGCACAACAGGCACCGGGGAATGCCCCAAATATTGAGCAGTCATTTGATAGGCTGACTCAGATCATGACTACAGTTGTGCAAAATCAGACTCAAGCGCATGTCGGTAACGCAAACACTATTGAGCGAGTGAGGAGTTTAGGGGCGAGGAGTTTTAATGGTTCTGGAGAACCACTTGAGGCTGAGTCATGGTTTGTTAAATTAGAGAGTATTTTTGACGTGATGAAGTGTTCGGAGGATGACAAATTATCCTTCGCCGCTTTCTTGCTCGAGGATAAAGCTTACCATTGGTGGCAGACAGTGGAGAGACGATATCAGGGGCATGCTGCGATTACTTGGGCCATTTTCCGCAAGGAATTCTACGATCATTATTTTCCTGCTGTATATCAGGATATTAAACGGAGTGAATTCTTTCGGTTGGTTCAGGGATCTCTGACAGTTGAGGAGTATGAGAAGAAATTTTTAGACCTCTCTAGATTTGCTACATCTGTAGTCGATGATGAGAGAGAGAGATGCAGATGGTTCGAGGATGGCCTCCGATTTGAGATTCGCACCACCATGACTGCATCACTATATACTGAGTTTAGAGAGGTAGTTGAGGCAGCCAGGAGAGTAGAGCACATTATTTCATAAGGACGTAGATTTCATGCACTGAAGCAGAAGCGTAGCCAGAGCTGGGCAGAGGGTGACTCTAGTAGTAGGCCGCCCAAGAGAAGGGGTATTCCTACGATTTATTCTGATAGTACGCAAATGAGTCAGAGTACAGGCTTCAGGGGAGACTCAAGACAGGCTGTTAGTCACAACTCTGTGCAACCATCAGTGGGGAGTAATACTAGGAATTAGGGACAGTACGACCGTAGTGGTGGGGGATATTGCGATGATCGTTCTAGGAGTGTCCAGCAAACTTCTTGCCCTTCATGTGGCAGGAATCATCAGGGCCAATGTCGTGTTAGAGACAGAGTTTGTTATTTATGTGGTCAGCTTGGACACATCAGGAGATTCTGCCCTACTTTATCTCAGGGTGATAGCTCTGCAGGAGGGACAGCCTCACGGTATCGGCCTTACTCTGGCCTGACCCGGGGTCAGAAAGGAGCGCAGATAAGAGGTTCTACATCTACCTTTATGAGTCAGACGACTGCTCCAGGTCAGAGAAGTCACCATGGTCGACCTCATACTCAGGCTCGAGTTTTTGCTTTGACGCAGCAGGAGGCACTTGCTGCACCAGAAGTTATTATGGGTATATTATCTATCCTTGGCCGCGAGGCTCATATTCTTATTGATCCTGGATCCACACACTCTTTTATTTCTCGTACTTTTGCTATGCACATAGGGCGAGAGCCCGAACTGCTAGATTGCGATTTAGTTGTTCGTACACCTACCAGAGAGTCATTACTTGCTGAGAGTGTGTATCTAGATTGTATGATTGGAATGGGTGAACATGAATTTGAGGCAAATTTAATTTCCTTAGATATTTATGACTTTGATGCTATTTTGGGAATGGATTGACTTGAATCTCATCATGCTACAGTGGATTGTTTCACAAAAGAAGTTGTGTTTAAAAAGTCAGGGAAAGCTAAGGTGAAATTTTGTGGGGAGCGCAAAGTTCTACGCTCATGTGTTATATCTGCTATGAGTGTAAGACGGTTGCTAAGAAAAGGATGCTCAGCTTATTTAGCTCATGTGATAGATACAGAAGCTCGAGAATTGAGATTGGAGGATATTACAGTAGTTAAAGAATTTCCAGATGTATTTCCAAATGAACTTCCTGGGATGCCACCTAACGGAGAAGTTGAGTTTTCTATTGACTTAGTCCTTGGAACATCTCCAATATCTATGGCACCGTACAAAATAGCTCCAGCAGAATTGAAGGAATTGAAGGTTCAATTGCAAGAGTTGGTGGAGAAAGGGTTTATTAGACCTAGTGTGTCCCGTGGGGAGCTCCAGTCTTGTTTGTTAAGAAAAAGGATGGGACTTTTAGACTCTGCATCGACTACAGGCAGTTGAATAAAGTTATGGTACACAATAAGTATCCACTTCCGCGTATGATGACTTGTTTGGTCAACTCAAAGGGGCAAAAGTATTTTCTAAGATTGATTTGTGCTTGGGTTACCATCAACTTAGCATTAAAGATGTCGACGTCCCTAAAATAGCATTTAGAAGCCGTTATGGGCACTATGAGTTCTTAGTGATGCCATTTGGGTTGACAAATGCCCCAGCTGCTTTTATGGACCTGATGAATATGGTATTTCGCCCATACTTGGATCGGTTTGTGATTGTATTCATTGATGATATCTTGGTGTATTCTCGAAGCGAGGAGGTGCATGCAGAGCATTTGCGGACTATTTTACAGACTTTGAGACAGAAGCAATTGTATGCCAAGTTCAGTAAATGCGAGTTCTGGTTGGACAGAGTAGTATTTTTGGGCCATGTGATATCAGCTGAAGGCATTTATGTTGATCCTCAAAAGATTGAAGCAGTTGTGAAATGGGAACGGCCTACAAATGTCACAGAGGTTCGGAGTTTTCTTGGATTAGCTGGTTATTATCATAGATTTGTAGAGGGATTCTCCAAGATTGCTACTCCTCTGACACAGTTAACTAGAAAGAATGCTAAGTTCCAGTAGGATGATGACTGTGAAAATTTTTTTCAAGAACTTAAGACACGTTTGACCTCAGCACCAGTTCTTACACTTCCATCTGGTAATGAAGGATTTGTGGTTTACAGCGATACCTCTAGGCAGGGATTGGGTTGTGTATTGATGCAGCATGGGAAAGTGGTGGCTTATGCTTCTAGACAACTTAAGAAGCATGAACAAAACTACCCAACACATGACTTAGAGCTAGCAGCAGTGGTGTTTGCACTGAAGATATGGCGACATTACTTATATGGGGCAACGTGTCAGATTTTCATTGATCATAAAAGCTTGAAGTTTTGTTTACTCAAAAGGAGTTGAATTTGAGACAGAGGAGATGGATCGAGCTGATTAAGGACTACGATTGCACTATCGATTATCATCCGGGCAAAGCAAATGTGGTAGCTGACGCACTGAGTAGAAAGTCTTCCAGCTTTATAGCTCACTTGCGAGTGAAATATGTGCCTCTGTTGATCGAGTTGAGATCTTTGGGAGTCGAATTGAACGCTGACAATCGTGGAGCTTTGATAGCTAATTTTTTAGTTAGGCCGACTTTGATTGACAAAGTTCACCAGATGCAAGCTCAGGACCCACAATTAATAAAGTTGAAAGATGATGTGCAGAAAAGTTTATGAACCGATTTTATGGTGAGAGATGATGGTATCTTAGTCATGGGTAATAGACTCTGTGTACCTGGTATTAAAGATCTGAAAGAAGAGATTATGGAAGAAGCTCACTGTTCAGCATATGTGATGCATCCTGGTACTACAAAGATGTATCGTACCCTAAGGGATCATTACTGGCGGTAGGGTATGAAGAGAGAGATAGCATAATTTGTTTCTCAATGTTTAGCCTGTCAGTAGATTAAGGCTGAACACTAGAGGCTTGCAGGGTGTTTTCAGCTGCTTCCTATTCCTGAGTGGAAGTGGGAGCACATCACCATGGATTTTGTAGCGAGACTTCCACGTACGCAGAAAGGACATGATGGTGTTTGGGTGGTTGTTGATCGACTTACAAAATTTGCTCATTTCTTCCCTTTCAAGACCATCTACTCGATGAACAAGTTGGGGAGTATTTATGTGGCTGAAATAGTTTGACTTCACGGAGTACCTGTGTCCATAGTCTCAGATAGAGATTCTCGGTTTACTTCTAAGTTCTGGACTAGCTTGCAAAATGCTTTAGGCACCAAGTTGAACTTCAATACAGCTTTTCATCCACAGACTGATGGACAGTCAGAGCATACTATTCAAACTCTGGAGGATATGTTACGAGCTTGTGTTATGGAGTTTAAAGGTAATTGGGACAATTATTTACCTCTGATGGAGTTTGCTTACAACAACAGCTATCAAGCTAGTATCGAGATGGCACCATATGAGGCTTTGTATGGTCGAAAATGTAGGACTCCAGTATGTTGGGATGAGGTTGGTAAGCGGAGGTTATTCGGTCCAGAACTAGTCCAAAATACGAACGAGTAGATACAATTGATTCGGGATAGATTAAAGGTGGCCCAAGATAGACAGAAGAGCTATGCAGACAAGCGCAGACGGGAACTTGAATTCAAAGTTGGTGATAGAGTTTTCATACGGATATCTCCTTGGAAAGGGGTGCTTCGATTTGGGAAACGTGGGAAGTTAAGTCCACATTACATTGGGCCATATGAGATCATTGAGCGCATCGGTCCGTTAGCTTATCGATTAACTCTACCACCCGAGTTATCCAAAATCTACGATGTGTTTCATGTCTCAATGCTCCGGAAGTACTTATATGACCCGAGTCATGTGTCATCGAAGCAACCAATTCAATTGAAGGTAGATTTGATTTACGAAGAGGAACCAATGGAGATACTGGAAGAGAAACACCAAGTTCTACGTTCTAAGACCATTCCTCTAGTAAAAGTACGGTGGAGGAATCATACAAAGGAAGAGGCTACCTGGGAACGCGAGGACTTAATGCGAGCTCAGTATCCCTATATTTTCTTATCAGGTACATAAATTTCGAGGACAAAATTTTTATAAGGGAGGAGGATTGTAACATATGTGAATTAAAAATGAATAAGTATGAGGTGGTTAAGAAGTTAGTAAAAGCAAAAGAATAAGCTGGAAACAGAGGAAACATATGCACGTGTAACAGAGAGTGAGAGAGAAGCTGCCAAACCGACCCAACTACAGACCCGAAAACCCGATCCGGAACCCGCGACCTTGACACAGCCATATCTCCCATTTCCGGCCACCGTTTCGGCTGAGCTTGGTACCAATCTGAAGCTTAGAAGCCGGCCGTCGTTCCCTTGCCATCCTCGTCACCGAATAACCTCGCCGACGATCGAAGCTTGAAACCCACGACTGTTTCACTTTGCTCTGCCGGGATTTTCACCGGTTTTGGGTGACACCACCGGTTGGATTTTGTTCCCCACGACTCCCTCTTCCATTTCCGACCATCCATAGGCACCGAGAGTCACTGTTTTGTCACCGGTTGATTGTTGGAATTCAAGGCTGCCGAGCTAGATTCCAGCGTCGTTGCCGCCCGTTGGAGCTCACCGCCAGTACCATTGAACTCAGCGTGATTGGAACTTTCAGATTTGAGCTTCCTAGCTAGTGTTGACCAAATTCCGGTGACCGTTGACCGGCAAGGGCATTTTGGTAATTTCACACTATGAGGGCAATTTTGTAATTTTTGAGCCTGTGGATATTTTAGTAATTCCTCGAATTAAGGATTGGGTGTAATTACGATTCCGAGGGTAATTCAGTGATGTAAGATTTTAGAGCATGTTAATGATCTACGGACTCAAGGGCATTTTAGTAATTTTATGGACACGGGAGTTGTCAATTATGGATAGATGTTCGTTTCGAGTTTATTGCATTCAATTTAGTCATAATTCTGATTTACGAAAAATAATTATGTCGTTTCCTTGATTTAGGAGGATCCGCGAGCGAGAACCGGTCCGCGGACGTGGACGATAACCGACCGTGAATACCGTCACTGTGAGTGGAATATACAAAACCTATTTTTATAGTTAATTATGATAGTGAGGCATGTTTGTGAAATAAGTATTTTAAATGTTCTGATTTAATGATTTCCTCGAAATGGATTTTGTCCACGCATTGGTATTTTATTAAAATGTTTGGTTAATGATTTTGTGTATCGACTTTGAATAAGCATGATAGTATTTTAAAGATAAGAAAAGTGGATTCAAATGTGGTATGATTTAAAAATATGGTTAAGAGGTATGTGAATATGAGTATAATGATTGTTTTTTAAATCATTAGACAGTACCCTTCCCCTCCAGATACAGTGATACATATGAGATGAGATGAGATAGAGGCCTTTGGGGCCCGTCTAAACACACATAGAGGCTTTGGGCCGTGTGTTTGGGCGCTTTTGCCTTTTGGGGGCATATGCATGCGGTATGATGATTACAGAGATACAGACATATATTGAGATACATATGATACAGATGAGATACAGGCCTTTAGGGCCCGTCTGAGTACACACAGAGGCTTTGGGCCGTGTACTCGGGCGCTTTTGTCCTTTGGGGACTAGATTATGCATGCACAGATATGATGAGATATGAGATGGTATTTCCCTGTCTATCCGTGTAGCTCCGGGGCGTGACGGTACCCAGATAGTGCGTCATTGCCCGTCCGTTGAGGTCTGGATATGACGAGATTATTTCCCTAGGTACTTGTTTGGTGATGATTTTTAGATTTGTGTATTTTATATGATATTGTGATATGATTTCCATGGTTATTTGGTACGATATTATATATGCTTTTCATGGTTAGTAATCTGATTTAAATGTTAAATGATTTATTATTGGTTTCTTACATATGGTTTGATGAAATCGTGTTTGGAAACGATATGATTATTTCTTTTAAAGTAAGAATTCATTTTCAAAACTACTATCCACTCACTGATCTCACTGAGTTTTAAACTCACCCCGTTTTTATTATATTTTCCCCCTCTCACCAGGAGGTTTCAGGTAGGGATGGGCATTTTACCCGACCTGACCCGACCCGACCCGACCCGATAAATTTCGGGTTCGGGTCGGGATCGAAACCCGATCGGTTTGAAATTTACAAACCTGATCGGGTTGTGATCGGTTCATGATCGGTTCGGGTCAAACTCGACGCGATCCGAATACCCGATCGGGTTCAAAAAAAAAACTGTAAGCTAAGTAGCTAACAGTCTAAGTGTCTAACACTGCACACACACACAACAATGGTTTCAAACTTTCAATCACTTAAGTTAACACTAACAGTAGCAGCAAACTTGCAGTAAACAAATTGAAGAAGAAGATGTTTAACAATTAACACTTTAACAGTTTAAGCCACAGTCAATGAGTCAACTTCAACAGCAAGTCAGCAACTACACAAGTCACACACATACGCTGCTCGCTCGGCTGCTGCACAACACACACAAACACAACTTGTCACAAGCGAAATAGCACACAACCACACGGCCCACACACACATACGCTGGCTGCTGCACACACACGACACAACTACACAAGTCACAAGCTGAAGCTGCACACTTGCACAGTACACACATAGAATGACAGAACAGAACAAAACAGAACAGAACACACACGAGCTGCACAGTACACACACATGCTGAACAGTCACTCAAGTCTCAATAATTCACTCGCAAACCTAACACACACACATACACACGCTGTCAGCCACAACTCACAAGTTCAATTGTTCAAACAACTTAACAGCAGAACATTACAAGGCAGCCGCAACCCGCAAGTCTGTAACCACCAACCAGCCACCACAAGACGGATCTGTTGCTGCCAACTGCTGAAGAAATCACGATCTGTTGCTGCCAAGTGAAGTCACAACCAGCCGTGAGCCGTGAGCCGTCCGCATCTCCATGATCTGCTGCTACCAACTCCCAAGTGAAGCTGCGATCTGCTGCCAAGTGAAATCCCGTCCGTCCAGCCGTGAGCCGTGGCCACCGATCTACTGCTTGAAGGCCGAATCCTCTCCACCCGAACCCGATTTTGAAGCTTTCCGGTTTCCACCTTCCATTTTGAAGTTTCAAGCTTCAAGCTTCAAGCCTTCAAGGCTTCAACTTTATTGAAGTTCCCAATCCGTTTCAGTTTCAGACTTTTAAAGTTTTAATTTTCCTTCAGTTCACGACTTCACGCCTCACGGTATATAAGATATAACTATATATACACTATATAATTAATTAATTATATATATGCTAAATAATTTATTACTTTATTATGTAATTGAGTAATTAGTTAATGGTTATTATTTAATTGTTGTAATTAACTAATTATGTATTTATAAATATTAATGATAAAATCAAGGAAATTTTGTTAATTATTGAGCTCATCAGAAATTATTTTTTTGTCATATATAAAAAGGAATTGAATATTGATGATTGGTGATTTGGTGGGTTTTGTTTTTATTTCATTGATTATTAATTTTTTATTGTTGACTCTCTTTAGCGAATTAGACTATAACAAATTAACAATCAAGCACAAAGAATATATGAAAATGGTGTTAGTCAGCGAATAATAAAAATTTTGATAATTGTTAATAATTGAAATAATATTAATTGATAATTGTTAATAATTGTTAAAAAACAGTTAATATTTGATTTTTTATGAATAAATTAGCACATTAGGTAGATTAAATATTAAAATTAATTATTATATTGTATATATTTTATAATTATAATGTGTTATGTAATTATGTGTACTTGTGCAGTAGCTTCAAGCTTTCAATCCTAAAAAAATTAATAAATTCAATTAATATTTTATTGTATGTTAATCATCCGTTAAGTTGTTAAGTACAAGTAACTTGGACTTGAAATTAAAGGATTTAATTTATAATAAGAAATAAGATATAGATAGACAAATAATATCATATTATTATGGGGAATAGACTATTGGATATTATAAATTAATTAATTAATCATGAATTTCTTATTTTTTGTTTATGAAGCATGAACAACTTGAATTGAAATTACTAATTTTTGTTTATGGATTATGTTAATAATATTTATGTGTTTTGATTTTTGAATTAATGATTATTAATTATTATTTTGAATATTCAGATGCTTGGACACTCAAGATCGAATTCGATGAGTGACGATGAAGGCCAAAGTGTACAAATGGAAGGAACCCATAGAGGAAAGGAAAAGGCGAAGCGGAAAAGACTGCCAATGAAAAAAAGATCGACAGTATGGAATCATTTCACTTTACTCGAAGATAATCCAAACAAATGTATGTGCAACTATTGTGGTAAGCAATATCAATGTCATTCAAGGCTTGATGGGATTATAAATATGACAAGGCATAGAAAGACATGTGAATCATACAAGACATTTCGGGCACAACAAAGTGGAAGTCAACAAAATTTGACATCCGAGGGCGGCGAAGAAAATGCAAGTAATTTGGTTTTGGGTAAAGGATGGAGTCAAGACGCGTGTCGAAGGGCAGTAACTAAAATGATTATTATGGGTGAGTTGCCGCTCAGTTTTGTAGACAACAAAGGCTTTAGGCATTTCTGCAGTGTAGCTATCCCTCAGTTTGTTATGCCATCTCGAAGAACAATTGGTAGAGATGTTATGGAGTTATTTTTGGAGGAAAAGGCAATGTTGAAGAGTTTTATTTGTAACAACAAGCAACGGGTGTCTCTTACAAATGATTTATGGACTTCTGTTCAAAACATGAGCTACATGGTGATTACAGCTCATTTTATTGATAGTGATTGGTGTTTGAATAGGAGGATTATTAGTTTTAGCGCCATCGAAGATCATAGAGGGAAGTCGATTGGTAAAAAGATTGTGGCTTGCCTACAAGATTGGGGGATAGAGAGGTTGTTTGCAATAATTGTTGATAATGCCACTGCAAATGATGTTGCTGTTGGTTATGTAACTATGCAGTTGCTTAGTTGGAGGAATGAGGATGCACTTGTGTTGGCGGGACAATATATGCATGTGCGTTGTTGTGCACATATTTTGAATTTGATTGTTGTCTCAGGATTGGGAGAGTTGCATGCTAGTGTTACCGCTATTCGAAATGCAGTGAAGTATGTGAGATCCTTCAGCATGAGGCTACGGACATTTAAACAATGTGCTGAGTAGGTGAATTGTCCAAAAGGAATTGTTGTTTTGGATTGTCCTACCAGGTGGAATTCCACTTATTTGATGTTGATGACTGCGCTGAAATTTCACGCGGCATTTGATAGAATGGCAGAAGTGGATAAACCTTATGAGGCATTCTTTGCTGAGAAAGAAAATAATGTTAGAAGGGTAGGCCCACCTGGACCGGATGACTGGGAGAGTGCCGAACGAATTGTGAAGTTTTTGAAGGTATTTTATGATGCCACATTATTATTTTCTGCCTCTTTGAGTGTGACTTCTAATCTTTGTTATGATACTATTGGCTTAATCGAGAGTTCATTGACTGCACTGCAAGAAAGTACCGATCCTTGAGTGTCCTCTATGGCTTATAGTATGAGGGAAAATTTTGACTAGTATTGGGAGTCCACAGGAAAGATAAATAAAATGTTGATTATTGCCTCTATTCTTGATCCACGAGCAAAAATGGATTTTGCTAAACATATTTTTGAGATCATTTTTGGCAATGATAGTTTGATGGTTAAACAAATGACCAAAGCAGTGAAGGACTTGTTGAATGAGTTTTATGATGCATATAGTGCATTCTCCGCTAGTTTCACACCATCGATGTATGGTGAGAGTGGTCTTAGTGGCAGTTATAGTTTGATGGTTGAACAAATGACCAAAGCAGTGAAGGACTTGTTGAATGAGTTTTATGATGCATATAGTGCATTCTCCGCTAGTTTCACACCATCGATGTATGGTGAGAGTGGTCTTAGTGGCAGTTATGGAGGTACAAGTTCTTTTCAACGTTTTACAACTGAGGCTAATTTGGTGGATGTTGCTGGTGGTGAATATGATGACGCTTTTCAAGTATCTCGCCCTTTCCTTGGATATGCCAGGAAGGTTTCTGTTCAGAATGAGAGTAGAAGAGTAGTATCTGAGGTGGAAAGGTACTTGAAGGACCCAGTTAAAGATCCCAGCAATCTTAAACTTAATGTTTTGCTTTGGTGGAGGGTGAATGGATCGAGGTATCCAATTCTTGAGAAAATTGCAAGAGATGTCCTTGCTGTTCCTGTTTCCACAGTGGCATCTGAGTCTGCTTTTAGCACCGGGCGTCGTATTATTGATGAGTATAGGAGTTCTTTAACTTCGGCTATGGTTGAGGCATTGATATGCACTGAAAATTGGCTGCAGTCTAAACTTTTTGCCAATCCCGTCTACAACCTCCAAGAAGATATCAAGGAGCAAATATTTCATATGGAATTACAAGAAGGTAATGTTTTTAATTTTTTATCATACATTAAATACATAATATATTTAAAATGCATTATAATTTTATATAGAACATATACATATTAATTGTTTTTTGGATTTTATAGAACTTATAAAATCGCAAGCTTCGACAGTGGAAGCGGTGAGCGCCGACATTGGTGTTATGGATGTTTGAAAGGTAACTTTTAATATATATTATTATTCATAATTTGATATTATAGTACTATTAGTATTTGGTTGTAATTTAAGCTCCTATAATTATAGTTGTTATAGTTTTAAATTTTAAGTTTAATTTGTAATTATTTTAGTTGAAGTTGATAGAATGTTATTATTGTCTAATATTATTATTAACTTGATTTGGTGATGAATGCCATAAAATAAGCATGATAAAATAGAAATATATAATCAAGAGTGTATTGAAAAATTTGGTAAACATATATATTTATTTGTAATTATAAATTTATAATGATATAATAGAAATTAGAAAGATTGTAACATCCCTTAATTTAATTAAAGATATGAATTGGATTTATTTATTTGTATTTGTGTTTGATGTGTAACCTTATGAATTTGATATATTTGCTCAATTTTTAATATGAATTGAGTTTGTTCATTTGGAACGTGGCTTAAGGAAAATATTTATTGTAAATTTTCTCAATCTTTCTCTAGGCAATCGGCACTTGAACTTGGAGTTCAAAATTTTCAATTTAGAATTTGTCAAAGTACTTGTATGGAGCCATGGAGGAACCAAGGTGGAGGAACCAAAAAAGCTTATTTAGTTTTAATGTTTGAACTTTGAATTTTGTGATTTATGTTTCTAAACAATTTAATTTTGTGACTTTGTGAGTTTGTGTTTCAAACTTTTAAAGACTAATATTTGGAATTTGTTCTTTGGACTTTGTAAGTTTGTATTAATTTTAACTTTTATTAAGTTTGGAACTTTGCATTTTGTTGATTGAGCAAATAATAGTCCTAATTCTACCCTCCAAGTCCAAGCCAATAGGCAAATAATCCTATAATAGCTTTTTAACTTTATTCATTTGAAATAATGACATTTTCTTTTCTTTTTTCAGTTGAAAATTAGTAAAAATGACTACAATTAAGAAAAATGTCTTAAAACTTTCATAAAAAACTATAATAATAGGAAAAAAAGAGCTCAAAATTGTATTAACCGAATTTGACCCGAATTGACCCGATTTCAACCGACCCGAACTGACCCGAACTCAATCCTACCCGTTTTAAATCCAACCCGATCCAACCTGAACATAACCCAAATTAATGACCCGACCCGAACATAGTTCGGGTCGGTTCGGGTCGGGTCATTAATTCGGGTTATGTTCGGATTGGTTCTTGTCTAACCCGAACAACTCGAAACCCGATCGGGTTGACCCGAACCCGACCCGAACCCGATTTTGCCCACCCCTAGTTTCAAGTATACCAGACCGACCCAACGATTGTAAATATATTTTGAGTCTTGGCCACGTGATGGTGTTAGAAAATATAAATGTTTTTGTTAGGACATCTTGGTTATCTCGTCCTGTTGGGATTGTATAATTTTGTTATATTATTCTTTTGGGATTAAGAATACACTGAAATATTAATATTAGTCATAATATTATCTTTTGAGACTTTGGAGATATAAAACTCAGCATTTTGGTTGAGGATGTTGATCACTGGAGTTTGTTGTATATTGAATTGTATTGGGAGTGTTATATTCATATTTCTAGATTGAGAGTGTTATATTCATATTTGTAGATTGAGAGTGTTATATATATAAAGGAGACTCTGCCGAATTTTCGGCAGAATTTTTATCAAGTCTGTTTTGATGAGACTAGATAGACTCGCCTGGGGGGATTCGGGGTGGGTCGTTTAAAAAAGGATCGTTAAACCTCAAATATTTATCGAAAGGAACATAAACCCCTTTACGTTTTAAAAAGATATTCAAATCTCTGTTTCTCAAGAAATTCTGTTTGCTTAACTGAAAATATATTTTAAACATGTAATTACTATTATACTTCTCTAGCATACTAGTCAATATATTGGTTTATTAACCTTTCCTTTCATCAAGCTGATGAAGTTGGGAGTGACAGTGGTGGCTTATTGACTTTACTCATAAAACGCCTAGCCACAACAACACTCCGGTAAACAATAAGAAATTCCTTCTAAAATAATAACTAGACAACCCAAGGGGGGGGAGAATTGAGATTTTTAAAGCTTATACTAAACAAACCACACAATAATTTAATTTAATGCCTTAATGAAATAAAAAACAATAAATTTAACAATACTAAAAAATAAAAGAGTAAGAGAAGAGAGAGCAAACATAAAGATTTTTACGTGGTTTGGCCAACCCCGCCTACGTCCACGCCTCCAAGCTCACCGGGGTTGAGGATTTTACTATTCAAGCATCCCAAGGTTTCAAATGCTTACAATTGACTTCTAAGGTGTTAATGGACCTTTACAACAAGAGATCTTTCTCAATCTCTTCATCCAAGTGTATTCCAACATTTACAACCTCTCAACTTGATTTTATAAAAATGAATACAAATAAATTTTCCTCACACAATGTATTTGATTATAAATGAAAGCTCAATGTGTGTAAATAAATGAAATGAATACAAATTTTATGCTCGAATTGCAGAGAATGGCTCAATCATAACAATGGTTGTATATATAAAATGAATTTGATTTGTGCCAATTTATAGTTGAAGAAGAAAATTAGCTGTTTGACTTTTTGGTGATATTCGGCTTGCCGCTTTGTGTTAACTGGCTTGCCACTTTATGTTACCATTATGTTCAAAGATTTGAATTATTGCACATTCAGTGTGCCGCTTTTCATTTCTGGTTAGCCGCTTTTACTCCAGAGAGCTTCTTCTTGATAATCCGTTTGCCGCTTTGATAAATCCAACTAGCTGCTTGCTACAGTGAAACAATTAGTTTCCAAAATTATAGTTTTGCCCCAATACTTTATAAAATTACACTATAACCTAAATATTTATAAAACTTTACAAATAGGTCCGTTTTCAAAATTTTAAAATAATATTTGTTGATTTCAAAGTTCTTAAAACTTTTCAATTTAAACCATAAACTTGAAAACAACTAATTTCATAAAATTATTTTCTTGTTATAAAAACATAATGTGTAATTCTTTATTTATCCAAAACATGTGGTTTGTTATCATCAAAATCAACATTTTATATCCATATAGGCTAACAATCTCCCTCGTTTTTATGACGACAAAACACATTATAAAATCTTTGGGGACTAGATTATACATACACAGATATGATGAGATATGAGATGGTATTTCCCTGTCTATCCGTGTAGCTCCGGGGCGTGACGGTACCCAGATAGTACGTCATTGCCCGTCCGTTGAGGTCCGGATATGATGAGATTATTTCCCTAGGTACTCGTTTGGTGATGATTTTCATATTTGTGTATTATATATGATATTGTGATATGATTTCCATGGTTATTTGGTACGATATTATATATGCTTTTCATGGTTAGTAATCTGATTTAAATGTTAAATGATTTATTATTGGTTTCTTGCATATGGTTTGATGAAATCGTGTTTGGAAACGATATGATTATTTCTTTTAAAGTAAGAATTCATTTTCAAAACTACTATCCACTCACTGATCTCACTGAGTTTTAAACTCATCCCGTTTTTATTATATTTTCTCCCCCTCACGAGGAGGTTGCAGGTATACCAGACTGACCCAACGACTGTAAATATATTTTGAGTCTTGGCCACATGATGGTGTTAGAAGATATAAATGTTTTTGTTAGGACATCTTGATTATCTCGTCCTGTTGGGATTGTATAATTTTGTTATATTATTCTTTTGGGATTATGAATACACTGAGATATTAATATTGGTTATAATATTATCTTTTGAGACTCTGGAGATATAAAACTCAGCATTTTGGTTGAGGATGTTGATCACTGGAGTTTGTTGTATATTGAATTGTATTGGGAGTGTTATATTCATATTTCTAGATTGAGAGTGTTATATTCATATTTGTAGATTGAGAGTGTTATATATATAAAGGAGACTCTGCCGAATTTTCGACAGAATCTTTACTAATAGAATTTTTATCAAGTCTGTTTTGATGAGACTAGATAGACTCACCTGGGGGGATTCGGGGCGGGTCGTTCCAAAAAGGATCGTTAAACCTCAAATATTTATCGAAAGGAACATAAACCCATTTACGTTTTAAAAAGATATTCAAATCTCTGTTTCTCAAGAAATTTTGTTTGCTTAACTGAAAATATATTTTAAACATGTAATTACTATTATACTCCTCTAGCATACTAGTCAATATATTGGTTTATTAACCTTTCCTTTCATCAAGCTGATGAAGTTGGGAGTGACGGTGGTGGCTTATTGACTTTACTTATAAAAAGCCTAGCCACAACAACACTTCGGTAAACAAGAAGAAATTCCTTCTAAAATAATAACTAGACAACCTAAGGGGGGGTGAATTGAGATTTTTAAAGCTTATACTACACAAACCACACAATAATTTAATTTAATGCCTTAATGAAATAAAAAACAATAAATTTAACAATACTAAAAAATAAAAGAGTAAGAGAAGAGAGAGCAAACACAAAGATTTTTACGTGGTTTGGCCAACCCCGCCTACGTCCACGCCTCCAAGCTCACCGGGGTTGAGGATTTCACTATTCAAGTGTCCCAAGGTTTCAAATGCTTACAATTGACTTCCAAGGTGTTAATGGACCTTTACAACAAGAGATTTTTCCCAATCTCTTCATCTATGTGGTTTGTTATCATCAAAATCAACATTTTATATCCATATAGGCTAACATTCTCCCTCTTTTTTATGACGACAAAACACATTATAAAATTTTGATTTAGTTATGAAAAAAAACTCCCCCTTAATAATTGCAAGATTAAAAACTGATTTAAAAAGCCCCCTACATGAATGCATATTTTCCATAACAAATAGTTATATATCATATCTCCCCTTTCATCATAAAAAAGAGTAGAATACTCCGCTTGAGTATATTATAAGTTTAAACAATTTGCCAATCAGCTAAATTAACAATTTTAAATACATGTATTCTTCTCCCCCTTATCATAAAAAAGAAAACTTAGTGGAAAAGAAAAAGAGTAGCAAATTTGTTACCCATGTTGTCCAAGTAAAAATTTCGACAGAATCTCTCCCTGTCAACAAGCATCACCTCAAATACAAGTTTAGTAATATCACTCCCAAATTATCATAAATCATGATACAAACCAACGTCATAAACAAATCATCACACAATCCATCAACAATAAAAAGATCATAAACCATCATTACATCAATTATCAAATTAGCAACTTACAACATAAAATCATCATCTAAAACAACCATGTAATCAAATCATCACAATAATCACAAATCAACCATCAAAAGAATGCTCAAAGTACATGTTATTCTCCCCCTTTTGACATCATCAAAATGGTATATTACTTTGTCGCCCCTTTTTGATATCATCTAAAACAAGTAATGCATATTCAACAATACATCAATAAAGTACAAAAAATGCATCCATTTACCAATCATAGATCGTATAAGATCAAACTTTATCAAATGCAATGTAATCATCAAAGCACATTCTTTATCATCAAAACTTAAGCAAAGCATAAGTACATAATGGCAATATATAGATCATCAAAATCAACATAGGCATTAAGATAAGCCATCATTATCAGCTAAAAGAATAAGTGATCAAATTCATAAGTACAATAAGTCATATATGCCAATTTTATAAATGAATGATGATATAACACAATCAATGGCACAAGAATTCACACATACATAAGTGATGAACAATTAATACTTAGTGATGGATAATGATTTAGAAATATCAAATGAGAAAAAAAACATAAAGATAATGGATTTTTGTGAGATAAATGTTTGTGTTTGGCTTTTTGGAGAGAGTGTGATGAACAAATAAGAAAGATGAATAAATGACATGAAACATAATGATAGATGTTGTGCAAATTTTAATATACTCGCAAGCGCATGAATCTATTGTAATATAGACTAATGGTGACGAGTGTCAATCCCACGAAGAGGTGGATTTTAATTATATGTAGAATTAATTTTGTACATGGGTGGTTGGAATTGTGGTGGAAGTGATTTAAATTATCCTAAAATTGGAATTGAAATGACGATAATAAATTCTAAAATTGGAATTGCAATGGCGAGAATAAATTGAAGCGAATTCTATTGAGATGACGTACTTGGGTATCTGGATCCGTATCAACATGCATCATGGGCTAAATATTTCTTATTAATACCAATTAAATCATGAGGGGGGAATCCACACCTCATGAACCACACTCTAATCAATATGGTGCTAAGGGCTTATCGTGCTAAATAATAATAACCTTGTACTAGGGGGCCGGTGAAACTAAGGCGGTACTAGACAAGATTAGTATTATTTGTCGATGAGAAGTCAAAACATCCACAAAAAATTAGAGGGGAATATAAAGTAAATTTACCAAATAAAGCCCATGACACATGTTGAGACTTCACCTTCAACCCAAGCTTGAAAGGAAATTAGCCACTCATAATTGAACTAGGGGCAAAATGGGAATTTATTAAAATACGTAGAAAATACAAGATGGAGAAGGAATTACAGAAAATGGAGTCCAAAGTTGGATTCAGAGATATCAAATTAAAGGGGGAGGCCCCCTTTTTATAGATACATGGAGTAAATAATGGCCATCGGATTAAAAACAGTTTGGACGCTCAGGATTGCGCCACGTCATCAGTCAACAGTACGCGGTTTGACCACGCGAATGAACAGTAACACGGTTTGACCCGGGTTGAACAGTAACGCGGTTTGGTTGAAAATAATTCTGTGTGATGCATGTACCGTACGTGAGATTTTTCGTCCACTGATATGCTGCCACGTCACCATCAACAGTACATAAGAATTTTAGTCCAACAGGATCGTGACACCTCATCAGTCAATGCCACATCATCGGTCAATGCCACGTCATCGATCCGTCTATGTGAACAGTGTCGTGAACAGTAACGTATACAGTACCGTACACGTGAATAGTACCGTACATGTGAATAGTATCATTTTTCCTTTTATGCTCCTCCTAAGGTTTTCGACTGTCCTGAGTTCAAAAGTGATGTCTGTGTTGCCGTCTGATCTCTCCTTTATTGTGAAATGACTATAATGCCCCTAAAATACATAAAATACTTAATTAAAATAAAACACATGTAATTAAATCATAAGAAGGTTAAATACATAAAAGTAAGGGTTGTTAGTAAAACTTGAAATGTAAAATGACAGTTTTCTCCTTTATAAATATGCATTTTCTAACACTCAACAATAGACAATTAAAAAGATGAAATCAAAGATTATATAATCATCAAAATCAAACAAAGGCATCATGATAAGTTGACATGCTACCATAATATATATCTAACCACGCATCATGATTACACACAATAATAATTAATTATGTAAACATACGAGCATGCTTTTGTAAATTCAAGCTATTATCAATCCATCGTGATTCCTTAAACAAAATCAATATGGCAAGCATTGTTACCGAAACAATTAAATAATCTTGCCTCATCTTTTTCTCCTAGATCATGATCAAGTAATTATCCTCACAAGTTTTCATCAAGGAACTCTCCACCATTTCTTGATTATGGTGCCTATAAAAAATATTCAAATTGTTCCCTTTAGTACCCAAATACTTTTGGGTCCTTGAGTGTTAGCAATGGTTCCTTTTGGAACCCAAACACATTTTACTCCATAATATGCATTTATTTTAACTCGACATCCAAGATTCATGTGATTATTTTGATTGCAATAGTGACATACAACATGATTGCTAATAGAGGTACTCTTCACAAAGTAATTCTTATAAAACTTTTGTTTCAAATTTGGCTTATAACCAATGTCTCCTTTGGTAAACACACATTTTTGTGAATTAAGCAAGTTATCCAACAACTTTTTCTCATTTGTAAATTTTAAGACAACATCATTAAGTTCAATATTCTTTTTCTTGAGCATTTTATTTTCCTTTTTCAAATCATATACATGTGATTCTATATGTTCATGTGAAGTGTTATGTTTCTCATTTGATAATGCAACTCTATCATGCAATGATTATTTCTAATTATAGACATGTAATCTTTGCATTTAAAGATTAATTTTCATTTATGAGCTCTACCATTTTCTTTTTAAGACATGCATTCTTTTTACTAGTTTTCATTCATTCATCATACAATCCTTTAAAAGCATAAGATAATTCATCATAAGTAGGAAGATCATTTACCTCATCAAGTTCATCATCTCTTATTGCCACAAGTGCTAGGTTTGACACTTCTTGCGAATCTTCTTCATCACTTGATTCTTCATCGCTATCATCCCAAGTAGCCACCATAACTTTCTTCATGAGTTTGTTAAGAAGTGGACACTCCGATCTTATATGGCCAAGCTTTTTGCATTCAAAACAAACAATTGGCTGCTTCTTCCCTTTATTTACCTTAAGGTTTTCTCTCATGAGATCTTTAAACTTTCTTCTCTTGATTTGCTTCTTGAAGATCCTTTTAAACTTTATAGTAATCATTTCAATGCCTTCATCTTCAAAGTCACTTCCATCATCATCACTTTCAACTATAGAAGATTTAAAAGCAAAGCTCTTCTTTTTTTTTTTTTTATCTTTATCAATTCTTTCATTAGCTATATCTTCTTCATATGAGATAAGTGAACCAATAAGATCATCAAGAGATAAAGTATTAAGATTTTTTGCTTCTTCTATAGCCGTTCTCTTTGGTCTCCACTTTTTCGGCAATGATCTAATAATTTTCTTCACTTTTTCACAATGACTAAATGTCTTTCCTAGTGCTTCAAGAGAATTCACAATATTGGTAAATCTAGTGTACACATCATGAACACTCTCATATGATTCCATTTGAAACATTTCATATTGCCTAGTGAATCTACTAATTTTGCACTCCTTAACTTGATTTGTTCCCTCATATACAACTTTAATTTTCTTCCAAATTTCATAAGCACTTTCACAATTAGAAACTCTATGAAATTATTTCTTATCTAAAGCACAAAATAGAGCATGAAGGTTTTGGAATATCATCTTCTACTTCATTTTTAGCTATAAGCATGAATTTACCATCACAAACAACTTCCCAGATTTTATATTCTAAAGCTTACAAATAAATTTTCATCCTAGTTTTCTAATATGGGTAGTCATTACCATCAAAGAATGGTGGCCTAGTTGTGGATTGTCTTTCCCTGAAGGTAGAGTTATTTTGAGTTGCCATGGATCTTTTACTCTAGACGATTAAGTCCTAATAAGAGAACCTTGCTCTGATACTAAATGAAATAATAACTAGGCAACCCAAGAGGGGGGTGAATTGAGATTTTTAAAACTTAAACTAAACAAATCACACAACAATTTAATCTAATGCCTTAATGAAATAAAAAAATAAATTTAACAATACTAAAAAATAAAAGAGTAAGAGAAGAGAGAGCAAACACAAAGACTTTTACTTGGTTCGGCCAACCCCGCCTACGTCCACGTCTCCAAGATCACCGGGCTTGAGGATTTCACTATCCAAGCCTCCCAAGGCTTCAAATGCTTACAATTGACTTCTAAGGTGTCAATAGACCTTTACAACAAGAGATTATCCTCAATCTCTTCACCCAAGTGTATTCCAACACTTACAACCTCTCAACTTGATTTTACAAAAATGAATACAAATAAATTTTCCTCACACAATGTGTTTGATTACAAATAAAAGCTCAATGTGTGTAAATAAATGAAATGAATACAAATTTTATGCTCGGATCGCAGGGAATGGCCCAATCATAACAATGGTTGTATCTATAAAATGAATTTGATTTGAGTCAATTTATAGTTGAAGAAGAAAACTAGCTATTATTGACTTTTTGGTGACATCCGGTTTGCCGCTTTGTGTTAACTGGCTTGCCGCTTTATGTTACCGTTCTGTTCAAAGATTTGAATTATTGCACATTCGATTTGTCGCTTTTCATTTCTAGTTAGTCGCTTTTACTCCAGAGAGCTTCTTCTTCATAACCGGTTTGCCGCTTTGATAAATCCGGCTAGCCGCTTGCTACAGTGAAACAACTATTTTCTAAAATTACAGTTTTGCCTAACACTTTATAAAATTATACTATGACCTAAATATTTATAAAAATTTACAAATAGGTCCATTTTCAGAATTTTTAAACAATATTTGTTGATTTCAAAGTTCTCAAAACTTCTCAATTTAAACCATAAACTTGATAACAACTAATTTCATAAAATCATTTTCTTGTTATAAAAACATAACGTGTAATTCTTTGTTTATCCAAAACATGTGGTTTGTTCTCATCAAAATTAATATTTTATAGCCATATAGGCTAACACCTTCTTCCTTAAGGTGGAAAAAAAAAGACAAGTGAGAATCAAAGAGAACAAACATAGAAAGAGAAAAAAATTGCTTCGAACATTTTTTTTAAAGAAAATAATATCTTTCAATCATTCAACTCTGTGAATAAGTACAAAAGGTGGGCTGGTATGTTATCCAACCATAATGTAAAATCATTGTAGTCTAAGGTTAACTTAGCAAGTGTGTGAGCAAAGCCATCACAAGCTCTTGGCGTGTGTTGTACTATTACTTGTTTAAACCTCTTCATCATCTGTTGGACATAAGATGCAGTCCAAAATATCTTAGCCTTTGTGCTTTTTCTAGCTGAGACTAAACTTGCTACATCCTATGAATCAGTCTGAATAATCAAAGATAAACATTCTGTGTTTTCAGTTACTTTGAACTTGAGCAAAATTCTATTTGATTTTTCTCTATTTCAATATTTTTATTCGTTCTTTTGTATTTTTTTTAAATTCTGAAACTTTATTGTTCTTCGTTCTATGATTTAGAGTTTTGTAGAACAAGAGAGATGTATAAGGTGAAGGGTATGTTAATACCAAAACCAAAACCACAACAACAATTGAGAGTTTAGCAAATATATAGTTTTGGGGACAGGGGCAAAGATCAATTAAAGTTGAGAAAATTGTGCAAAAATGAATTAAGAGGCTACTAAAAGAAATGATATGGGCCCAGCAAAGGCATTCACTAAAGAAAAAAGAATATTAAAAAAAAAATATATAAATAAACATATATATAAAAAACAAAAAACAAAGAACGGGAGGAGAAACTTATATACCATCAATATACCATCAAACTCTGTTTCCTCAAAGTCAGCTAGGAATAAAACCTTGGTCAGATCGTTTTTTTTTTTTTAGTTTCCTTTAAAGCGACATAAGTCTTCTCACAAGGATCAATAAGTTTTCCCACATGCAAATCAACATCCATATACTTCCCACCATGAATCTTGCAAGTAGGATTAACCACAATCTTTCTTCCCATAAGTGGGCCACTTGCTTAACAGCATCAGCCTTTTTTGCAGGTCGTTCCCTAGTAATCTTGCTTGCCTCATTAGCTTGCTTCTTAATAAGAATACTTCCTTTGAGCTTTCTTTTTTCCTTATCTTATAATTTCGTAGACCATATAAAGGAGACCTTGGATTTAATTTGGGCTCTTTAGCCTTGATATCAATAAGGATCCTCTTCAGAAGAGGAATATCTTCTTCAGCCACATATAAATTGAATATTATCCTTGTATCCCTATTTATTTCATCATTGCTAGAAAGGCAAGACAACCCAAGGGGAAAAATAACATAACTATAATACAAGGGAAATGTTTGCCCTAAAAGCTCCTCTCCATATAAGCCATAGGGGCACCTAACAAGGGCAGATAAACAAAAGGCTTATCTAATACAATATATACTGAGTAAATGGAAATTAATACATATGCATAGCAAATCAAAAGAAAAAAAACTCATGAAGGGTTTTCCAAAAAGCATAGCTCAGTGTGTAAGACTCCCTATATTTTCTCCTAGACTAATAGCCTGTAACAATCATATGATGATGAAGCATCCACTTCCTAAATGATCCTTCTTTGAAGTAGTAGAGATTTTATAAAAACTCCCTTATTTCCTCGAACCTTATAGTAGGATACCATAAGTCTTTCTCACCTTTAGATCCACAATTAAGCTTAAGCTTACAACAAACTAAAAATGCGTATAATGAGAGAAAGTGAGGCCCCTTAAGAGCCAAATTAATTATAGCAAAAGCTTGCAAAAGTGATAAAATGCAGAGGTGAATTATTAATGTTGAAGCCCATACTTAATAAAAAATTCTATAACCAAAAGAGAAATATAGAATGACATTACCTTAATTTGCTGGCGATAAAGCAAGATTGATTTCCTATCAATCCCAAGATCCATAATTGTTGAGTGCTGGAGAATGTATATTTATAAAGGGTAAAATCATCATTTTGCACTCTAAGTCTCACTAACATTTCTACTTTTATGTATTTAAGTTCTTTAAACTTTCATTGTGTGTGTTTTATTAACATTTGAGTATTTTACGAATTTTAGGGCATTTTGGTCATTTCACAATTAACGTGAAATCATACAGTAAAACAAATAATGTTTTTGAGTTTAGAAGAGCTAAAACCTTATGGGCATGAAGGGTAAAATCATAATTTTAGGATTTTGGTGGGGCCCAACTGACGTGCCATTGATTAATGATGTGGCAACATCCTATTGCATTGACCGATGATATGGCAACATTCTATTGGAGTGAAAAATGAGCTTACGATACATGCAATACATTAAATCAATGCTAGTTGACTTTTATGTTGACCGATGACGTGGCAACATATTATTAGACTAAAAAGCATGCGTATGTTACATGCAATTCACTGAATCATATCCTCGGTGAAGTGTTCCATCAATCAGAGCTTGCAACGTGGCACAATCATGAGCGTCCGAGTTATTTTCATCTAATGACTATAATTTACTAGTTGTATCTATAGATAGGGCATACCCCTAATTCGACACCTTTGAATCCAAATTTGAGCTCTATTTTGTGCAATTCTTTTTATATCTTGTATTTTCTATGTATTTTAATAAAATTACCATTTTACTCCTAGTTCAATTATGAGTGGTTAATTTAATTTCAAACTTGGGTTGAAGGTGAAGTCTTAACATGATTCATGAACTTAATTTGGTAAGTTTATTAACTCTTTCTGATTTATGTGGATTATTTTACTCATCGTTAATAGACAATAATAATCTTGTCTAGATTTTGCACGGTATTCCGGCTCCCTATTGCAAGATCATTACTGTTTGGCGTGATGAGTACTTTAGACAACTCAAGGAAATATAAGGTGGTATCTATAGTATCCAATTAAAACTTGTGGTAAACTCAATAAAGGTAGAATGATGAGTTAACATCCCACTTTTTGCATTATGTGTTTTCATTTTGTTGTTTGCCATCCATGCATCTTATTTTTGCTAGATTAATTTTTTTATTTAGTATATTGTGATTTGTTACCCTGGTTAAGTGGCGGATAACAGTATTTGTGGCTATTAAAGTCGGTTCCATTAGTTTTTTCACAGTAACTGACATTCTCAAGCCAAAGTATGGATAGGCACGCAATTTGTTGAGTGTTAGAAAATTCATATTTATAAAGGAGAAAACCGTCATTTTACATTTCAAGTCTTACTAACAACCCTTACTTTTATGTATTTAACCTTCTTGTGATTTAATTACATGTGTTTTATTTTAATTAAGTATTTTATGTATTTTAGGGGCATTATAGTCATTTCACAATAAAGGAGAGATCAGACGGCAAAATAGAAATCACTTTTAAACTCAAGACGGTCGAAAACCTTAGGAGCAGCATAAAAGGAAAAATGGCACTATTCACATGTACGGTACTATTCATGTGTACGGTACTGTCTACGTTACTGTTCACGACACTGTTCACATAGACATATCGATGACGTGGCATTGACTGATGATGTGGCATTGACTGATGAGGTGTCACGATCCTGTTGGGCTAAAATTCTTTTGTATTGTTGATGGTGACGTGGCAGCATATCAGTAGATGAAAAATCTCGCGTACGGTACATGTATCACACAGGATTATTTTCAACCAAACCGCGTTACTGTTCATCCGGGTCAAACCGTGTTACTGTTCATCCGCGTGGTCAAACCGTGGACTGTTGACTGATGACGTGGCGCAATCCTGAGCGTCCAAACTGTTTTTAATCCGATGGCCATGATTTACTCCATGTATCTATAAAAAGGGGGCCTCCCCCCCTAATTTGATATCTCTGAATCCATTTTTGGGATCCATTTTCTGTAATTCCCTTTCCATCTTGTATTTTCTTCGTATTTTAATAAATTCCCATTTTGCCCCTAGTTCAATTATGAGTGGCTAATTTTCTTTCAAGCTTGGGTTGAAGGTGAAGTCTCAACATGTGTCATGGGCTTTATTTGGTAAATTTATTTTCTCTTCCCCTCTAGTTTTTGTGGATGTTTTGACTTCTCGTCGACAAATAATACTAATCTTGTCTAGTACTGCCTTGGTTTCACCGGCCCTCTAGTACAAGGTTATTATTATTTGGCACGATAAGCCCTTAGCACCATATTGATTAGAGCGTGGTTCATGAGATGTGGATTCCCCCCTCATGATTTAATTGGTATTAATACGGATTATTTAGCCCATGATGCATGTTGATACGGATCCAGATACCCAAGTACGTCATTTCAATAGATTTCGCTTCAATTTATTCTCGCCATTGCAATTCCAATATTAGAATTTATTATCGCCATCTCAATTCCAATTTTAGGATAATTTAAATCACTTCCACCACAATTTCAACCACCCATTTACAAAATTAATTCTACATATAATTAAAATCCACCTCCTCGTGGGATCAACACTCGTCACCATTGATCTATACTACAATAGATTCGTGCGCTTGCGAGTTCAACAAAATTTGCACAAGTTTTTGGCGCCGTTGCCGGGGAGGTAAGTAATTTTAATTCATAGAATTAATTTTTGTGAATAATTTCTTTTATTTTTTTTCTTGTATTTTTTTTATTAAAAAAAAAGAAAAAGAAAAAAAAAAGTGAATCTACATTTAAAGGTTAGTATTTCTTTTCTCTTTCTCTTCTTTAAAATTCTGTAATTTAATTTTCAATTTATTTTTCTTTGTAATTTATTTATTTATTTTTAATTTAATTTTTAGTTAATTTATTTCACGTATTTATTTTTGTGTATTTTTATAGAAAGGTTGTAATAGCGCAATAAGGTTAGTATCGTAATTTCTCCCTCTTCTTTATTTTTATTTGTTTTATTCCCATCTTTATTTTTATTTTATTTGTTTTGCATGCATGGTCGTAGGTCATTATTACCTAATCTTGAACCTATAGACCTTGAACTTGAGAAAACACTTCGCACACAAAAGCACATTAAAAATAAATTTGGAATGGATTTACAAGCACCACAAGAGAGGCCATTTAAAGACTATTTTTGTCCCTTAGCTAATTTGAGCACATCATGCATAAGATACCCAAATGTAGCTGCTAGAAGTTTTGAACTAAAACCTAGTGTGCTAAATTGTCTCCCCACATTCTATGGCTTAGAAAATGAGGACCCATATAATCATCTGAATGATTTTCATGCCATTTGTCAAACTTTTAAATATGAAAATTTTTCAGACGATGATGTTAAACTCAGATTATTCCCATTTTCTTTAAAGGATAGAGCTCGTTCATGGCTTAATACTTTGCCTGCTAATAGCATTACATAATAGGAACAAATGGTAACTAAATTTTTGAATAAATATTTCCCAGTGCATAAAACCAATGCTATTTGCAGGGAAATTTCAGAGTTTACACAGAGAGAAGACGAGCAATTTTTCGAAACATGGGAGCGATTCAATGGGCTACTCTTGAAGTGTCCACATCATGGGTACGAGAAATGGCACCAATGCCAATACTTTTTGGAGGGATTACTACCAAATGTGCAAGAATGGCTAATGGCAACAAGTGGAGGAGAGCTAATGTCAAAAAGTGCATCAGAGATTTGGGAATTTTTCCAGCGACAAGCAGATAATTCCCAACAACGGAGTCGATCACTCAGGAATACTAGAAGAATTAAGGGAGTAAATGAGGTTCAAATTGGCGAGTCAACTTTGGGAATCAAAGAAGTCAAGGAGATGGTTGAAGGTCTTGCTCGACAAATAGCATCGTTATCGACTGCTAAATCAACAGAATCACATGACCTTGACTCATACTCAGATCAAGCCAATGCCATAGGTGTAAGAAGAAAACCATCGAATTACAACCCATACTCCAACACATATAATCCTGGATGGAGAGACCACCCCAATTTTTCATGGTCTCAAGGATTCCAACAGAATGGACCAGCAGCTCCAGCTCCACCAATGCAACCAATTCCGCAAATTCCTCAAGCCTCTCAGCCACCATTTAGACCATACAATCAGCACCAGAACCAGAACTACACTCAGCCCAGACCATGGGAGGATGCATTCCAGAATTTCAAGAATGTTACTCACTCCACGATTGAGCAACAGAACCACACCATTGATGGACTACGAAATGAGTTAAGAGCAGGCTTCAATTCACAAGCCCAATCAGTTTCAAGCCTTGAGAAGATGGTGGGACAACTTGCTTCTTCAGTTCAGACCTTGGCAATGACCGTTGAGAAAGGTAAATTTCCAAGTCAACCAGTGCCTAACCCTAAAGGAGTGCATGAAGCAAGTACCAGTTCACCACAGTAGCATGGAGAGGTCAAAGCAGTAATGACCTTGCGAAAAGGAAAAGAAGTCGACAACAAAGTGGAGATGCCGGTGACAAAAGAAAATCAAATTGTACCTGTGAATGTTGAGGAATCATCACAGGAGGAGAAAGAAGAAACCAACCGACGAGAATACGTTCCGAAAGCTCCATTTCCTCAGAGGTTAGCGAAAGGAAAAAAGGGAAAATCCACAGGTGAGATTCTTGAAATCTTCAAACAGGTAAGTGTTAACATCCCTTTGCTTGATGCTATAAAACAAGTTCCATCTTATGCCAAGTTTCTTAAAGACCTTTGTACTAAAAAAAGAAATATGCATGTTCAAAAGAAGGCATTTTTAACAGAAAACGTTAGTTCTATCCTCCAACATAAAATTCCTTTAAAATGCAAAGACCCAGGCTCCCCCACTATCTCATGTAGTATAGGGAACCACACAATTGAGAATGCTTTGTTGGATTTAGGAGCTAGTGTAAATCTTTTGCCTTACTCTGTATTCGTGAAACTTGGACTGGGAGAATTACACCCAACTCCAGTGGTGTTACAGCTTGCAGATCGGTCCACAAAAATACCTCGTGGTATTGTGGAGGACGTGCTTATCCAGGTAGACAAATTTTATTTTCCTGTTGATTTCATTGTAATTGACACTCAACCAATACAGGATTCAAGGAAGCACATCCCCATTATTCTAGGCCGACCTTTCTTGGCAACTGCGGATGCTCACATTCAATGCAGGACTGGAAATATGCAATTGTCTTTCGGCAACATGACTATGGAGCTGAACATCTTCAACATTGCCAAACAACCTCACAATGCAGATGATGGAATTGTTGATGTGGATTTAATTGAAACATTAGTTGATGATACTTTTGTTTCAAACCTTAGTGATGATCCTTTACAAACATGTTTAACTCACTTTGGTTTTGATTTTGATATTGACAGATCAGTTGATGAGGTCAACGCCCTGCTTGACTCAGCACCATCTATGGACACTAATAAATGGAAGTCAAGAGTTGAACAACTAGCACCATCAGAGAAGAAACTCATCCCATCATCAGAATCACCACCGAAACTCGAGCTCAAACCATTACCCAACACATTGGAATATGCAGTTTTGGGAGAAGAAAGTACTCTACCGGTAATCATCTCAGCATCCCTCAATGACGAACAAAAAGGTAAGTTGTTGGATGTTTTGAAAGAGCACAAAGGGGCATTAGGATGGACCATAGCAGACATTAAAGGTATAAACCCAGTAGACTGCATGCATTACATTCACCTTGATGAATATGCTAAAACTACTAGGGAGATGCAACGTCGGTTAAATCCTAACATGAAAGAAGTTGTTAGAACTGAAGTCCTTAAGCTATTAGATGCAGGTATCATTTATCCAATTTCTGATAGTTCATGGGTCAGTCCTGTGCAAGTTGTCCCTAAAAAGTCAGGAGTCACAGTAGTTACCAATGCTGATAATGAATTGATACCCACTAGAGTAACTACAGGATGGCGTGCATGCATTGATTATAGGAAGTTGAATTCTGTCACACGTAAAGACCATTTTCCTTTACCATTTATTGATCAAATGCTTGATAGATTAGCAGGCCATGAATTTTATTGCTTTCTAGATGGCTACTCAGGATATAATCAGATTCCCATAGCACCAAAAGATCAAGAAAAAACTACTTTCACTTGCCCTTTTGGCACATTTGCATATAGGAGAATGTCATTTGGATTATGCAATGCACCTGCTACATTTCAACGATGCATGTTGAGTATTTTTTCTGATATAGTTGAACGATTCCTTGAAGTCTTTATGGATGATTTTTCTGTCTTTGGTGATTCATTTGATCAATGTTTACATCATCTAACACTAGTTCTGCAGAGATGTGTCAAGAAGAACTTGGTCTTAAATTGGGAGAAATGCCATTTTATAGTAAAACAAAGTATTGTTCTCGGTCACATCATTTCAAGCAAAGCTATTGAGGTTGACAAAGCCAAGGTGGATCTCATTTCTAATCTTCCTCCACCCAAAACAGTCAAAGAAGTAAGATCTTTCCTTGGGCATGCTGGTTTCTATAGACGTTTCATTAAAGATTTTAGCAAAGTTTCTGGACCCTTATGCAATTTACTTGCTAAAGATGTACCTTTTATCTTTAATGATTCATGTCTTATGGCGTTTGAAAAATTAAAACAGTTGTTGACATCATCACCCATCATTCAGGCCCCGAACTGGAGCTTACCATTTGAACTTATGTGTGATGCATCTGATTATGCAGTAGGAGCAGTATTAGGACAAAGAGTTGATCGAATTCCCCATGTTATTTATTATGCTAGTATGACATTGAATGATGCACAGTTGAACTATTCAACTACTGAAAAAGAAATGCTAGCAGTAGTGTTTGCATTGGAAAAATTTCGATCATATCTCATTGGTTGTAAAATAATTATATTCACGGATCATGCTGCTCTTAAATATCTTCTCACAAAGAAAGATGCAAAAGCCAGACTAATTCGTTGGGTGTTACTTTTGCAGGAATTTGACATGGAATTCAAAGATAAAAAAGGGACAGAAAATGTTGTGGCGGACCACCTCTCTCGTCTCCATTTTGACACAATTACAGAATCATTACCATTGAATGAGTCATTTCCAGATGAACAATTAATGAATGTGGAAGTATTACCTTGGTATGCTGATATAGTTAATTATCTTGTTACAGGTAAACTTCCAGAGCATTGGACCAAGCAAGATAAGACTAAATTCTTTGCAGAGATAAAGAATTTCTTTTGGGATGACCCGTATTTGTTCAAGTATTGTGCAGACCAAATTGTTAGACGATGTGTCCCAGAAAGTGAAATTCAGAATATCCTTTCATTCTGCCATGAACAAGCTTGTGGAGGCCATTTCAGTGCTAAGAAAACAGCGACTAAAGTTTTACAATGTGGTTTCTATTGGCCATCTATATTTCGAGACGCTTACACTTTCTGTTCTTCATGTGATAGGTGTCAACGAATGGGGAGCATTACACGAAGGAACATGATGCCACTAAATCCAATTTTAGTGGTTGAGATTTTTTATGTATGGGGTATCGACTTCATGGGACCCTTTCCCCCGTGTTTTGGCCATCAATACATATTGGTTGCTGTTGACTACGTATCCAAATGGGTAGAAGCAATTTCATGCAGAACTAATGATCACAAAGTGGTGATAGCATTTTTGAAAAGCAACATTGTTTCACGCTTTGGATTCCCTCGAGCAATAATCAGTGATGGTGGTGCCCACTTTTGTAACAAAGCATTCAAAGCTCTTTTGACAAAGTATTCAATCACACACAAAGTGGCAACCCCATATCATCCGCAAACTAGTGGCCAAGTTGAGATATCCAATCGAGAAATAAAGCACATATTAGAAAAAACGGTGAGGCCAGACAGGAAAGATTGGTCATTAAGACTTGATGATGCATTATGGGCATATAGAACGGCTTTCAAGACCCCGATTGGGATGTCACCCTACAGACTAGTGTATGGAAAAGCTTGCCACCTACCTGTGGAACTCGAGCATCGTGCATATTGGGCCATCAAGAAATTCAATTTTGACATGCAGCAAGCCAGCTCAGAAAGAAGATTACAGCTGGCAGAACTTGAAGAAATTCGCAATGATGCATACGAAAATGCCAAGATTTACAAGCAACGAATGAAAGTCTTCCATGATAAGCAAATTATGAGAAAATCGTTCACTCCAGGTCAGAAAGTGCTTTTATTCAATTCTCGCTTGCACCTATTCCCAGGTAAGTTACGCTCTCGTTGGTCTGGTCCCTTTATTGTTCATACTGTTTTTCCACATGGGGCAATTGAAATTAAGGACCCAAAGAACGGTGTCACGTTTAAAGTTAATGGTCAAAGATTAAAGCCATATCTAGAATACCAACCACATGAAGAAGACACTGAAATAAATTTGAGTGACCCACCAAATTTGAATTGATTTTTTTCTTTTCGTTGATTTGATTTTTCTTTCTTTCTTTTTATTATTATTCTTTTGCTAATTGAAATTGTTTTTGCATAAGTGTGTTTATTTTACCATTAAGTTTTCTCTTATCATTTTTAATCATGAGTCTCATACTTAGACCGTTCCTCCTGAACATTCTTAAACCACTTCAACGTGTCAAAACTCATCTCAAAAGGCAGATTCAATTTTGTAAAACACAACGCATTTGGGCTCTACAACCACCAGAGTTAGTAGCCTATGTTGAGGGTTTAAAACGCCAACTCCGAGACATTGAGAGAAGTGTTTACGACATCCAGTTGGAGCTTGAGGTAAATTCAATAAGAGGACGATTTTAATTTTCTTTGTGTGTTTTAATTTATTTTTCTGTTTGCGTGCTTTAGTTTGTTACCCCGGTGAAGTGGCGGATAACGGTACTCCGTGACAATCAAGTCGGTTACTTCAGTTTCCCATAATAACTGATATTCTGAGGTGAAGGTATGGACAGAAATGAGATTCTAGCGAAGCTTCACAAGCGATTCCCTTCACTTCCTCAGAATGCCCTCTTTACGATCTATAAAGCTCGGTCCGAACGCATGCGATTATTCATGAGGAATAACATACCTGCTGACATCCGTTGGTTAATCGAGGCTAAAGTACGATCGGCAGGTGAGTTACCTCCAAAATTTATTGCACACATGCCTGGTTGTGGTAAAGGAAATTATGCAAGAAAACGACGAGCTCGAAGAATTTCTGTTGCTTGTCATAAGTGTGCCAGAATGAGTTGCAATAAAAACCCATGTTCTTTAGGAATGATGTTTGATAACAGGGAAGATAAGATTCAATTCATTAGGGATGGCTTGAATAAGGAGTCATTGGATGATATCCTTTTGTCTCTTGAAACGCATCCCAGTGGATATGTGCAAGGAGCGATTCTCCAGTTATGGCCATTATTCCAGAAAGAGCATGCACGATATAGTCTCGGGAATCTGACTATAAACGACCCTGTTTGCCAGTTTATAAGAAAACTGGAGAGGAAGCCTATCCTCGACCCATAGAGGGCGTTCCAGCCGTTTCTGGACGTAAAACCAGAGGAAGATGTGAGCCACAGTCGCAACTACCTGTAAATATCCTTTTACTTTATTGTTATTTTATTTCACTATTGTCTTATTGTTTGCATTATTGTCTTTAATAATTTTATTATTGTTTGCTTTTTCCTTTTTACTGTTTTCTTTTTGACTTGCGAGCCACGTGCTTTACGCGTTATTTGACACTGACATATTACCTCATACACAACCATGACCCACTATCACCGAGACTCTTAAATGTGATTTCTTTTTTGTCAAGCACTCACAAATTGTTTTTGAGAAGTATCACAATGTCAGCTACTCCAAATAGACAATTCAAGAACATTTGTGTGCTTTCTGGATTTACATATGGCAAACATAAAGAGTTCGTTGAGGCAGCCATAGATCTTGGTCGAAGCATAGCAGCGAGAAAATTACACTTGGTGTATGGAGGAGGTAATCGAGGGTTATCAAAAATGGTCTCAAAAGCAGCTTTTATCAGAGGAAGTCAAGTGTTAGGCATCATCCCAAGAGTCTTAAAACCATTGGGCAGTTCGTCTGACTCATCAACTGGAGAAGAGTTAGTCGTCTCAGGTATGCAAGAAAGAATAACTGAAATGCTTAATCATGCTGATGCTTTTATTTTCCTTCCAGGAGATCTTGCAACACTAGAGGCACTTATCACGCTAGCATCTTGGGCCCATCTGCACATCCACCAAAAACCCATCGGTTTGTTAAATGTCAATAACTTTTATGATGGCTTTATCGCATTTCTTAACCATGCAATAAAAAACTATTTCATTCCCGCTAATGTGAAAAAACTCTTTATTTGTGCTCACACTGCTAATGAGCTACTTGATCTGTTACAAGCTTATAGACCGGAGCCAGACCCCTGGACCTTTGTGTTGAAGCGTCCAAATAATGATGGTAACAGTAGCCGCAGTAAGAAGTACAAATTAGATTTAACTCTCCGCTTGTAAATATTGTTTTCTGTGTTGCACCACCCAGGTGATGTTTTCTAAACTCTACTTCTTTCATTTCAAACATTGAGAACAATGTTTCGTTCTGGTGGGGGGAGGGAATAATCGATAATTGTGGAATTTTGGTTAAGTTTTTACTAATTTTTTGTTGTAAAAACTAACTGTTGCTAACTTTTTGTGTTGAATATGGCTGAATATGGAGTGTAGTGACTCTAGAAACGCATCTTCATCGTTTTAAAAAAAAATTTAAAAAAAAATCCAGACATTTTATTTTTCTTTATTATGTGTTTGTGTTTATTTTTCTTCTTTTTAATTTCTCCTCTATAAATATACAGTTTCCAACTTTTGAGTCGAAGATGGCTGAATATAGAGTGTAGTTCCTCTAGAAACGCATCTTCTTAAAAAAAAAAATCATTTTCGTTTTCTATCATTTTACGTGTAACTTTTCTAATTAATTTTTATGCATCATTTTCACATTTCTGCATGCATATTTTCCTTTCATGTTTAGAATAGGTTGGGAGGTAGAATGTTGTTTAAAAAAAAAAAAATTGTGTGATTTGTTTTAACATTGGATGACATGATTAATTTCAAATTTTAGTATTTGTATTATCTTTGGTCTTAAGTGATGTTACATTATGTTTGCTACTCTACATGTTGATGTCGGAGACAAATATGAGTTGCTTGAAGGAATGAACATGTCATAATAAGTACCAAGTGAGTTTTTGAGCCTATTTTCTTGGAGAATAACCCTTTTGCCCACTCTTTGTACAGCTTAGCAGTTTATTATTTTACACACGATCTCTAAATTGCTTTTGAGTTAACCCTTAAAAAAATTATAAAGTAAAATAAAAAAAAAAGAGAAAAAAATGTGTGTTGTTACATTGGGAGGCCCATCTAACTAGTAGATATGGATGATTATTTAGAGCCCTAAAAGACGATGGAAAGGCTATCTTTGATATGTTTGAGTCTTTCTAGCCATCCCTTTTATTAAATATCCATAGTTAACCCTTTTGAGCCTTTAAAAAAAAAAAAAAAAACCTTTTCTTTGTCAACTTATCATCTTGACCCACTCCGATTTGAAGTATTACCCGATGTCTTATAAACAACATTCTATATTTATGTTTGAGAAAAATGTAAATAATTATTTTGTTCAGTGAAGTTATGCCAAAAAAAAGAAGAAGAGAGAAAAAAAAACAAAAGTTGTTGTTTCAAAAGAATAAAAATAAAAATAATAGGTGAAATCCACCTTGCAACTTCCAAAAAAAAAAAAAAATTTCTCTGCATTTTTCTCAAACATACACTTTGTTTTCCTTATTTCCCTTCTTTGTTAGCCATGTCCCTAGCCGACGTTACGTCCTAATAAAAGTCCTTCTTGATTTTAGGGAACTATAGTTTGAAGTAGAAGCTAGTTATATGGGCTAAAAAGATGTAGTGATGCATAATAAATAAATAAAAAGATAAATAAAGTGGGTTGACTAGCATTTTTGTTTGACTTGAGATCATATTATTTTTAAGTTGAGTGCATATTTATTTCATCTCGGTGAGAGCATGTGATATCACTTCTTCATTATTTTCTCTCAATTACCATTCATTGGAGTGACTATTTATATTTGGTTTAATTTCTTTGTGAGAGTGTCACTACTTCCAGTGAGATTTTGGGGTTTGACATGTCATTCTTGAAAGTAGCTATAACAAAGTCTACTGGGCTGATTCATGTGGATGGTTGATGTGGGTGTGATGTTGCTTTAGACTGGAGATAATGCTTATACTTTTATTTGATTGCTATCATTAATCTGATTGAATAAACACGAGTGTTTCTAAAAATAAAAAAAAAATTTGAATTTGAATTTTGTTTTCGCTTTATTTGCTAGGGACTAGCAATAAACTGGTTGGGGGGTGTGTTGAGTGTTAGAAAATGCATATTTATAAAGGAGAAAACTGTCATTTTACATTTCAAGTCTTACTAACAGCCCTTATTTTATGTATTTAACGTTCTTGTGATTTAATTACGTGTGTTTTATTTTAATTAAGTAATTTATGTATTTTAGGGGCATTATAGTCATTTCACAATAAAAGAGAGATCAGACGGCAAAACGGACATCACTTTTGAACTCAGGACGGTCGAAAACCTTAGGAGGAGCATAAAAGGAAAAATGACACTATTCACATGTACGGTACTATTCACGGATACGGTACTGTCTACGTTACTGTTCATGACACTGTTCACATAGACGGATCGATGACGTGGCATTGACCAATGATGTGGCATTGACTGATGAGGTGTCACGATCATGTTGGACTAAAATTCTTATATACTGTTGATGGTGACGTGGCAGCATATTAGTGGAGGAAAAATCTCGCGTACGGTACATGCATCACACAGGATTATTTTCAACCAAACCGCGTTACTGTTCATCCGGGTCAAACCGTGTTACTGTTCATCCGCGTGGTCAAACCGTGGACTGTTGACTGATGACGTGGCGCAATCCTGAGCGTCCAAACTGTTTTTAATCCGATGGCCATGATTTACTCCATGTATCTATAAAAAGGGGGCCTCCCCCCCTAATTTGATATCTCTGAATCCATTTTTGGGATCCATTTTCTATAATTCCCTCTCCATCTTGTATTTTTTTCGTATTTTAATAAATTTCCATTTTGCCCCTAGTTCAATTATGAGTGGCTAATTTTCTTTCAAGCTTGGGTTAAAGGTGAAGTCTCAACATGTGTCATGGGCTTTATTTGATAAATTTATTTTCTCTTCCCCTCTAGTTTTTGTGGATGTTTTGACTTCTCGTCGACAAATAATACTAATCTTGTCTAGTACCGCCTTGGTTTCACCGGCCCTCTAGTACAAGGTTATTATTATTTGGCACGATAAGCCCTTAGCACCATATTGATTAGAGCGTGGTTCATGAGGTGTGGATTCCCCCCTCATGATTTAATTGGTATTAATACGGATTATTTAGCCCATGATGCATGTTGATACGGATCCAGATACCCAAGTACGTCATTTCAATAGATTTCGCTTCAATTTATTCTCGCCATTGCAATTCCAATATTAGAATTTATTATCGCCATCTCAATTCCAATTTTAGGATAATTTAAACCACTTACACCATAATTTCAACCACCCATTTACAAAATTAATTCTATATATAATTAAAATCCACCTCCTCGTGGGATCGACACTCGTCACCATTGATCTATACTACAATAGATTCGTTCGCTTGCGAGTTCAATAAAATTTGCACAATAAGTTTTTGGCGCCGTTGCCGGGGAGGTAAGTAATTTTAATTCATAGAATTAATTTTTGTGAATAATTTCTTTTATTTTTTTTCTTGTATTTTTTTTATTAAAAAAAAGAAAAAGAAAAAAAAAGTGAATCTACATTTAAAGGTTAGTATTTCTTTTCTCTTTCTCTTCTTTAAAATTCTGTAATTTAATTTTCAATTTATTTTTCTTTGTAATTTATTTATTTATTTTTAATTTAATTTTTAGTTAATTTATTTCACGTATTTATTTTTGTGTATTTTTATAGAAAGGTTGTAATAGCGCAATAAGGTTAGTATCGTAATTTCTCCCTCTTCTTTATTTTTATTTGTTTTATTCCCATCTTTATTTTTATTTTATTTGTTTTGCATGTATGGTCGTAGGTCATTATTACCTAATCTTGAACCTATAGACCTTGAACTTGAGAAAACACTTTGCACACAAAAGCACATTAAAAATAAATTTGGAATGGATTTACAAGCACCACAAGAGAGGCCATTTAAAGACTATTTTAGTCCCTTAGCTAATTTGAGCACATCATGCATAAGATACCCAAATGTAGCTGCTAGAAGTTTTGAACTAAAACCTAGTGTGCTAAATTGTCTCCCCACATTCTATGGCTTAGAAAATGAGGACCCATATAATCATCTGAATGATTTTCATGCCATTTGTCAAACTTTTAAATATGAAAATTTTTCAGACGATGATGTTAAACTCAGATTATTCCCATTTTCTTTAAAGGATAGAGCTCGTTCATGGCTTAATACTTTGCCTGCTAATAGCATTACATCATGGGAACAAATGGTAACTAAATTTTTGAATAAATATTTCCCAGTGCATAAAACCAATGCTATTTGCGGGGAAATTTCAGAGTTTACACAGAGAGAAGACGAGCAATTTTTCGAAACATGGGAGCGATTCAATGGGCTACTCTTGAAGTGTCCACATCATGGGAACGAGAAATGGCACCAATGCCAATACTTTTTGGAGGGATTACTACCAAATGTGCAAGAATGGCTAATGGCAACAAGTGGAGGAGAGCTAATGTCAAAAAGTGCATCAGAGATTTGAGAATTTTTCCAGCAACAAGCAGATAATTCCCAACAACGGAGTCGATCACTCAGGAATACCAGAAGAATTAAGGGAGTAAATGAGGTTCAAATTGGCGAGTCAACTTTGGGAATCAAATAAGTCAAGGAGATGGTTGAAGGTCTTGCTCGACAATTAGCATCGTTATCGACTGCTAAATCAACAGAATCACATGACCTTGACTCATACTCAGATCAAGCCAATGCCATAGGTGTAATAAGAAAACCATCGAATTACAACCCATACTCCAACACATATAATCCTGGATGGAGAGACCACCCCAATTTTTCATGGTCTCAAGGATTCCAACAGAATGGACCAGCAGCTCCAGCTCCACCAATGCAACCAATTCCGCAAATTCCTCAATCCTCTCAGCCACCATTTAGACCATACAATCAGAACCAGAACCAGAACTACACTCAGCCCAGACCATGGGAGGATGCATTCCAGAATTTCAAGAATGTTACTCACTCCACGATTGAGCAACAGAACCGCACCATTGATGGACTACGAAATGAGTTAAGAGCAGGCTTCAATTCACAAGCCCAATCAGTTTCAAGCCTTGAGAAGATGGTGGGACAACTTGCTTCTTCAGTTCAGACCTTGGCAATGACCGTTGAGAAAGGTAAATTTCCAAGTCAACCAGTGCCTAACCCTAAAGGAGTGCATGAAGCAAGTACCAGTTCACCACAGTAGCATGGAGAGGTCAAAGCAGTAATGACCTTGCGAAAAGGAAAAGAAGTCGACAACAAAGTGGAGATGCCGGTGACAAAAGAAAATCAAATTGTACCTGTGAATGTTGAGGAATCATCACAGGAGGAGAAAGAAGAAACCAACCCACGAGAATACGTTCCGAAAGCTCCATTTCCTCAGAGGTTAGCGAAAGGAAAAAAGGGAAGAAAATCCACAGGTGAGATTCTTGAAATCTTCAAACAGGTAAGTGTTAACATCCCTTTGCTTGATGCTATAAAACAAGTTCCATCTTATGCCAAGTTTCTTAAAGACCTTTGTACTAAAAAAATAAATATGCATGTTCAAAAGAAGGCATTTTTAACAGAAAACGTCAGTTCTATCCTCCAACATAAAATTCCTTTAAAATGCAAAGACCCAGGCTCCCCCACTATCTCATGTAGTATAGGGAACCACACAATTGAGAATGCTTTGTTGGATTTAAGAGCTAGTGTAAATCTTTTGCCTTACTCTGTATTCGTGAAACTTGGACCCCGAGAATTACACCCAACTCCAGTGGTGTTACAGTTTGCAGATCGGTCCACGAAAATACCTCGTGGTATTGTGGAGGACGTGCTTATCCAGGTAGACAAATTTTATTTTCCTGTTGATTTCATTGTAATTGACACTCAACCAATACAGGATTCAAGGAAGCACATCCCCATTATTCTAGGCCGACCTTTCTTGGCAACTGCGGATGCTCACATTCAATGCAGGACTGGAAATATGCAGTTGTCTTTCGGCAACATGACTATGGAGCTGAACATCTTCAACATTGCCAAACAACCTCACAATGCAGATGATGGAATTGTTGATGTGGATTTAATTGAAGCATTAGTTGATGATACTTTTGTTTCAAACCTTAGTGATGATCCTTTACAAACATGATTAACTCACTTTGGTTTTGATTTTCATATTGACAAATCGGTTGATGAGGTCAACGCCCTGCTTGACTCAGCACCATCTATGGACACTAATAAATGGAAGTCAAGAGTTGAACAACTAGCACCATCAGAGAAGAAACTCATCCCATCATCAGAATCACCACCGAAACTCGAGCTCAAACCATTACCCAACACATTGGAATATGCAGTTTTGGGAGAAGAAAGTACTCTACCGGTAATCATCTCAGCATCCCTCAATGACGAACAAAAAGGTAAGTTGTTGGATGTTTTGAAAGAGCACAAAGGGGCATTAGGATGGACCATAGCAGACATTAAAGGTATAAACCCAGTAGACTGCATGCATTACATTCACCTTGATGAAAATGCTAAAACTACTAGGGAGATGCAACGTCGGTTAAATCCTAACATGAAAGAAGTTGTTAGAACTGAAGTCCTTAAGCTATTAGATGTAGGTATCATTTATCCAATTTCTGATAGTTCATGGGTCAGTCCTGTTCAAGTTGTCCCTAAAAAGTCAGGAGTCACAGTAGTTACCAATGCTGATAATGAATTGATACCCACTAGAGTAACTACAGGATGGCGTGCATGCATTGATTATAGGAAGTTGAATTCTGTCACACGTAAAGACCATTTTCCTTTACCATTTATTGATCAAATGCTTGATAGATTAGCAGGCCATGAATTTTATTACTTTCTAGATGGCTACTCAGGATATAATCAGATTCCCATAGCACCAAAAGATCAAGAAAAAACTACTTTCACTTGCCCTTTTGGCACATTTGCATATAGGAGAATGTCATTTGGATTATGCAATGCACCTGCTACATTTCAACGATGCATGTTGAGTATTTTTTCTGATATAGTTGAACGATTCCTTGAAGTCTTTATGGATGATTTTTCTGTCTTTGGTGATTCATTTGATCAATGTTTACATCATCTAACACTAGTTCTGCAGAGATGTGTCAAGAAGAACTTGGTCTTAAATTGGGAGAAATGCCATTTTATAGTAAAACAAAGTATTGTTCTCGGTCACATCATTTCAAGCAAAGCTATTGAGGTTGACAAAGCCAAGGTGGATCTCATTTCTAATCTTCCTCCACCCAAAACAGTCAGAGAAGTAAGATCTTTCCTTGGGCATGCTGGTTTCTATAGACGTTTCATTAAAGATTTTAGCAAAGTTTCTAGACCCTTATGCAATTTACTTGCTAAGGATGTACCTTTTATCTTTAATGATTCATGTCTTATGGCGTTTGAAAAATTAAAATAGTTGTTGACATCATCACCCATCATTCAGGCCCCGAACTGGAGCTTACCATTTGAACTCATGTGTGATGCATCTGATTATGCAGTAGGAGCAGTATTAGGACAAAGAGTTGATCGAATTCCCCATGTTATTTATTATGCTAGTATGACATTGAATGATGCACAGTTGAACTATTCAACTACTGAAAAAGAAATGCTAGCAGTAGTGTTTGCATTGGAAAAATTTCGATCATATCTCATTGGTTGTAAAATAATTATATTCACGGATCATGCTGCTCTTAAATATCTTCTCACAAAGAAAGATGCAAAAGCCAGACTAATTCGTTGGGTGTTACTTTTGAAGGAATTTGACTTGGAATTCAAAGATAAAAAAGGGACAGAAAATGTTGTGGCGGACCACCTCTCTCGTCTCCATTTTGACACAATTACAGAATCGTTACCATTGAATGAGTCATTTCCAGATGAACAATTAATGAATGTGGAAGTATTACCTTGGTATGCTGATATAGTTAATTATCTTGTTACAGGTAAACTTTCAGAGCATTGGACCAAGCAAGATAAGGCTAAATTCTTTGCAGAGATAAAGAATTTCTTTTGGGATGACCCGTATTTGTTCAAGTATTGTGCAGACCAAATTGTTAGACGATGTGTCCCAGAAAGTGAAATTCAGAATATCCTTTCACTCTGCCATGAACAAGCTTGTGGAGGCCATTTCAGTGCTAAGAAAACAGCGACTAAAGTTTTACAATGTGGTTTCTATTGGCCATCTATATTTCGAGACGCTTACACTTTCTGTTCTTCATGTGATAGGTGTCAACGAATGGGGAGCATTACACGAAGGAACATGATGCCACTAAATCCAATTTTAGTGGTTGAGATTTTTGACGTATGGGGTATCGACTTCATGGGACCCTTTCCCCCGTGTTTTGGCCATCAATACATATTGGTTGCTGTTGACTACGTATCCAAATGGGTAGAAGCAATTTCATGCAGAACTAATGATCACAAAGTGGTGATAGCATTTTTGAAAAGCAACATTGTTTCACGCTTTGGATTCCCTCGAGCAATAATCAGTGATGGTGGTGCCCACTTTTGTAACAAAGCATTCAAAGCTCTTTTGACAAAGTATTCAATCACACACAAAGTGGCAACCCCATATCATCCGCAAACTAGTGGCCAAGTTGAGATATCCAATCGAGAAATAAAGCACATATTAGAAAAAACGGTGAGGCCAGACAGGAAAGATTGGTCATTAAGACTTGATGATGCATTATGGGCATATAGAACGGCTTTCAAGACCCCGATTGGGATGTCACCCTACAGACTAGTGTATGGAAAAGCTTGCCACCTACCTGTGGAACTCAAGCATCGTGCATATTGGGCCATCAAGAAATTCAATTTTGACATGCAGCAAGCCAGCTCAGAAAGAAGATTACAGCTGGCAGAACTTGAAGAAATTCGCAATGATGCATACGAAAATGCCAAGATTTACAAGCAACGAATGAAAGTCTTCCATGATAAGCAAATTATGAGAAAATCGTTCACTCCAGGTCAGAAAGTGCTTTTATTCAATTCTCGCTTGCACCTATTCCCAGGTAAGTTACGCTCTCGTTGGTCTGGTCCCTTTATTGTTCATACTGTTTTTCCACATGGGGCAATTGAAATTAAGGACCCAAAGAACGGTGTCACGTTTAAAGTTAATGGTCAAAGATTAAAGCCATATCTAGAATACCAACCACATGAAGAAGACACCGAAATAAATTTGAGTGACCCACCAAATTTGAATTGATTTTTTTCTTTTCGTTGATTTGATTTTTCTTTCTTTCTTTTTATTATTATTCTTTTGCTAATTGAAATTGTTTTTGCATAAGTGTGTTTATTTTACCATTAAGTTTTCTCTTATCATTTTTAATCATGAGTCTCATACTTAGACCGTTCCTCCTGAACATTCTTAAACCACTTCAACGTGTCAAAACTCATCTCAAAAGGCAGATTCAATTTTGTAAAACACAACGCATTTGGGCTCTACAACCACCAGAGTTAGTAGCCTATGTTGAGGGTTTAGAACGCCAACTCCGAGACATTGAGAGAAGTGTTTACGACATCCAGTTGGAGCTTGAGGTAAATTCAATAAGAGGACGATTTTAATTTTCTTTGTGTGTTTTAATTTATTTTTCTGTTTGCGTGCTTTAGTTTGTTACCCCGGTGAAGTGGCGGATAACGGTACTCCGTGACAATCAAGTCGGTTACTTCAGTTTCCCATAATAACTGATATTCTGAGGTGAAGGTATGGACAGAAATGAGATTCTAGCGAAGCTTCACAAGCGATTCCCTTCACTTCCTCAGAATGCCCTCTTTACGATCTATAAAGCTCGGTCCGAACGCATGCGATTATTCATGAGGAATAACATACCTGCTGACATCCGTTGGTTAATCGAGGCTAAAGTACGATCGGCAGGTGAGTTACCTCCAAAATTTATTGCACACATGCCTGGTTGTGGTAAAGGAAATTATGCAAGAAAACGACGAGCTCGAAGAATTTCTGTTGCTTGTCATAAGTGTGCCAGAATGAGTTGCAATAAAAACCCATGTTCTTTAGGAATGATGTCTGATAACAGGGAAGATAAGATTCAATTCATTAGGGATGGCTTGAATAAGGAGTCATTGGATGATATCCTTTTGTCTCTTGAAACGCATCCCAGTGGATATGTGCAAGGAGCGATTCTCCAGTTATGGCCATTATTCCAGAAAGAGCATGCACGATATAGTCTCGGGAATCTGACTATAAACGACCCTGTTTGCCAGTTTATAAGAAAACTGGAGAGGAAGCCTATCCTCGACCCATAGAGGGCGTTCCAGCCGTTTCTGGACGTAAAACCAGAGGAAGATGTGAGCCACAGTCGCAACTACCTATAAATATCCTTTTACTTTATTGTTATTTTATTTCACTATTGTCTTATTGTTTGCATTATTGTCTTTAATAATTTTATTATTGTTTGCTTTTTCCTTTTTACTGTTTTCTTTTTGACTTGCGAGCCACGTGCTTTACGCGTTATTTGACACTGACATATTACCTCATACACAACCATGACCCACTATCACCGAGACTCTTAAATGTGATTTCTTTTTTGTCAAGCACTCACAAATTGTTTTTGAGAAGTATCACAATGTCAGCTACTCCAAATAGACAATTCAAGAACATTTGTGTGCTTTCTGGATTTACATATGGCAAACATAAAGAGTTCGTTGAGGCAGCCATAGATCTTGGTCGAAGCATAGCAGCGAGAAAATTACACTTGGTGTATGGAGGAGGTAATCGAGGGTTATCAAAAATGGTCTCAAAAGCAGCTTTTATCAGAGGAAGTCAAGTGTTAGGCATCATCCCAAGAGTCTTAAAACCATTGGGCAGTTCGTCTGACTCATCAACTGGAGAAGAGTTAGTCGTCTCAGGTATGCAAGAAAGAATAACTGAAATGCTTAATCATGCTGATGCTTTTATTTTCCTTCCAGGAGATCTTGCAACACTAGAGGCACTTATCACGCTAGCATCTTGGGCCCATCTGCACATCCACCAAAAACCCATCGGTTTGTTAAATGTCAATAACTTTTATGATGGCTTTATCGCATTTCTTAACCATGCAATAAAAAACTATTTCATTCCCGCTAATGTGAAAAAACTCTTTATTTGTGCTCACACTGCTAATGAGCTACTTGATCTGTTACAAGCTTATAGACCGGAGCCAGACCCCTGGACCTTTGTGTTGAAGCGTCCAAATAATGATGGTAACAGTAGCCGCAGTAAGAAGTACAAATTAGATTTAACTCTCCGCTTGTAAATATTGTTTTCTGTGTTGCACCACCCAGGTGATGTTTTCTAAACTCTACTTCTTTCATTTCAAACATTGAGAACAATGTTTCGTTCTGGTTGGGGGGAGGGAATAATCGATAATTGTGGAATTTTGGTTAAGTTTTTACTAATTTTTTGTTGTAAAAACTAACTGTTGCTAACTTTTTGTGTTGAAGATGGCTGAATATGGAGTGTAGTGACTCTAGAAACGCATCTTCATCGTTTTAAAAAAAAATTTAAAAAAAAACTTTAAAAAAAAATTTAGACATTTTCTTTTTCTTTATTATGTGTTTATGTTTATTTTTCTTCTTTTTAATTTCTCCTCTATAAATATACATTTTCCAACTTTTGAGTCGAAGATGGCTGAATATAGAGTGTAGTTCCTCTAGAAACGCATCTTCTTAAAAAAAAAAATCATTTTCGTTTTCTATCATTTTACGTGTAACTTTTCTAATTAATTTTTATGCATCATTTTCACATTTCTGCATGCATATTTTCCTTTCATGTTTAGAATAGGTTGGGAGGTAGAATGTTGTTTAAAAAAAAAAAAATTGTGTGATTTGTTTTAACATTGGATGACATGATTAATTTCAAATTTTAGTATTTGTATTATCTTTGGTCTTAAGTGATGTTACATTATGTTTGCTACTCTACATGTTGATGTCGGAGACAAATATGAGTTGCTTGAAGGAATGAACATGTCATAATAAGTACCAAGTGAGTTTTTGAGCCTATTATTTTTCTTGGAGAATAACCCTTTTGCCCACTCTTTGTACAGCTTAGCAGTTTATTATTTTACACACGATCTCTAAATTGCTTTTGAGTTAACCCTTAAAAAAATTATAAAGTAAAATAAAAAAAAAGAGAAAAAAATGTGTGTTGTTACATTGGGAGGCCCATCTAACTAGTAGATATGGATGATTATTTAGAGCCCTAAAAGACGATGGAAATGCCATCTTTGATCCGTTTGAGTCTTTCTAGCCATCCCTTTTATTAAATATCCATAGTTAACCCTTTTGAGCCTTTAAAAAAAAAAAACATTTTCTTTGTCAACTTATCATCTTAACCCACTCCGATTTGGAGTATTACCCGATGTCTTATAAACAACATTCTATATTTATGTTTGAGAAAAATGTAAATAATTATTTTGTTCAGTGAAGATATGCTAAAAAAAAAAAGAAGAGAGAAAAAAAAAACAAAAGTTGTTGTTTCAAAAGAATAAAAATAAAAATAATAGGTGAAATCCACCTTGCAACTTTCAAAAAAAAAAAATTTCTCTGCATTTTTCTCAAACATACACTTTGTTTTCCTTATTTCCCTTCTTTGTTAGCCATGTCCCTAGCCTACGTTACGTCCTAATAAAAGTCCTTCTTGATTTTAGGGAACTATAGTTTGAAGTAGAAGCTAGTTATATGGGTTAAAAAGATGTAGTGATGCATAATAAATAAATAAAAAGATAAATAAAGTGGGTTGACTAGCATTTTTGTTTGACTTGAGATCGTATTATTTTTAAGCTGAGTGCATATTTATTTCATCTCGGTGAGAGCATGTGATATCACTTCTTCATTATTTTCTCTCAATTACCATTCATTGGAGTGACTATTTATATTTGGTTTAATTTCTTTGTGAGAGTGTCACTACTTCCAGTGAGATTTTGGGGTTTGACATGTCATTCTTGAAAGTAGCTATAACAAAGTCTACTAGGCTGATTCATGTGGATGGTTGATGTGGGTGTGATGTTGCTTTAGACTGGAGATAATGCTTATACTTTTATTTGATTGCTATCGTTAATCTGATTGAATAAACATGAGTGTTTCTAAAAATAAAAAAAATAAAAAATTTTGAATTTGAATTTTGTTTTCGCTTTATTTGCTAGGGACTAGCAATAAGCTGGTTGGGGGGTTTGTTGAGTGTTAGAAAATGCATATTTATAAACGAGAAAACTGTCATTTTACATTTCAAGTCTTACTAACAACCCTTACTTTTATGTATTTAACGTTCTTGTGATTTAATTACGTGTGTTTTATTTTAATTAAGTAATTTATGTATTTTAGGGGCATTATAGTCATTTCACAATAAAAGAGAGATCAGACGGCAAAACGGACATCACTTTTGAACTCAGGACGGTCGAAAACCTTAGGAGGAGCATAAAAGGAAAAATGACACTATTCACATGTACGGTACTATTCACGGATACGGTACTGTCTACGTTACTGTTCATGACACTATTCACATAGACGGATCGATGACGTGGCATTGACCGATGACGTGGCATTGACTGATGAGGTGTCACAATCCTATTGGACTAAAATTCTTATATACTGTTGATGGTGACGTGGCAACATATTAGTGGAGGAAAAATCTCGCGTACGGTACATGCATCACACAGGATTATTTTCAACCAAATCGCGTTACTGTTCATCCGGGTCAAACCGTGGACTGTTGACTGATGACGTGGCACAATCCTGAGCGTCCAAACTGTTTTTAATCCGATGACCATGATTTACTCCATGTATCTATAAAAAGAGGGCCTCCCCCCCCTAATTTGATATCTCTGAATCCATTTTTGGGATCCATTTTCTATAATTCCCTCTCCATCTTGTATTTTCTTCGTATTTTAATAAATTCCCATTTTGCCCTTAGTTCAATTATGAGTGGCTAATTTTCTTTCAAGCTTGGGTTGAAGGTGAAGTCTCAACATGTGTCATGGGCTTTATTTGATAAATTTATTTTCTCTTCCCCTCTAGTTTTTGTGGATGTTTTGACTTCTCGTCGACAAATAATACTAATCTTGTCTAGTACCGCCTTGGTTTCACCGACCCTCTAGTACAAAGTTATTATTATTTGGCACGATAAGCCCTTAGCACCATATTGATTAGAGCGTGGTTCATGAGGTGTGGATTCCCCCCTCATGATTTAATTGGTATTAATACGGATTATTTAGCCCATGATGCATGTTGATACGGATCCAGATACCCAAGTACGTCATTTCAATAGATTTCGCTTCAATTTATTCTCGCCATTGCAATTCCAATATTAGAATTTATTATCGCCATCTCAATTCCAATTTTAGGATAATTTAAATCACTTCCACCACAATTTCAACCACCCATTTACAAAATTAATTCTACATATAATTAAAATCCACCTCCTCATGGGATCGACACTCGTCACCATTGATCTATACTACAATAGATTCGTGCGCTTGTGAGTTCAACAAAATTTGCACAACAGCTATCATTAATCTGATTGAATAAACACAAGTGTTTCTAAAAAAAAAAATCATTTTGAATTTGAATTTTGTTTTCGCTTTATTTGCTAGGGACTAGCAATAAGCTGGTTGGGGGGTGTGTTGAGTGTTCGAAAATGCATATTTATAAAGGAGAAAACCATCATTTTACATTTCAAGTCTTACTAACAACCCTTACCTTTATGTATTTAACTTTCTTGTGATTTAATTACATGTGTTTTATTTTAATTAAGTATTTTATGTATTTTAGGGGCATTATAGTCATTTCACAATAAAGGAGAGATCAGACGGCAAAACAGACATCACTTTTGAACTCAGGACGGTCGAAAACCTTAGGAGGAGCATAAAAGGAAAAATGACACTATTCACATGTATGGTACTATTCACGTGTACGGTACTGTCTACGTTACTGTTCACGACACTGTTCACATAGACAGATCGATGATGTGGCATTGACCGATGATGTGACATTGACTGATGAGGTGTCACGATCCTATTGGACTAAAATTCTTATATACTGTTGATGGTGACGTGGTAGCATATCAGTGGATGAAAAATCTCGCGTACGGTACATGCATCACACAGGATTATTTTCAACCAAACTGTGTTATTGTTCATCCAGGTCAAACCGTGTTACTGTTCATCCACGTGGTCAAACCGCGTACTGTTGACTGATGACGTGGCGCAATCCTGAGCGTCAAAACTGTTTTTAATCCGATGGCCATGATTTACTCCATGTATCTATAAAAAGGGGGCCTCCCCCCCCCCTAATTTGATATCTCTGAATCCATTTTTTGGATCCATTTTCTATAATTCCTCCTCCATCTTGTATTTTCTTCGTATTTTAATAAATTCCCATTTTGCCCCTAGTTCAATTATAAGTGGCTAATTTTCTTTCAAGCTTGGGTTGAAGGTGAAGTCTCAACATGTGTCATGGGCTTTATTTGGTAAATTTATTTTCTCTTCCCCTCTAGTTTTTGTGGATGTTTTGACTTCTCGTCGACAAATAATACTAATCTTGTCTAGTACTACCTTGGTTTCACCGGCCCTCTAGTACAAGGTTATTATTATTTGGCATGATAAGCCCTTAGCACCATATTGATTAGAGTGTGGTTCATGAGGTGTGGATTCCCCCCTCATGATTTAATTGGCATTAATACGAAGTATTTAGCCTATGATGCATGTTGATACAGATCCAGATACCCAAGTACGTCATTTCAATAGATTTCGCTTCAATTTATTCTCGCCATTGCAATTCTAATTTTAGAATTTATTATCGCCATCTCAATTCTAATTTTAGGATAATTTAAATCACTTCCACCACAATTTCAACCACCCATTTACAAAATTAATTCTACATATAATTAAAATCCACCTTCTCGTGAGATCGACACTCCTCACCATTGATCTCTACTACAATAGATTCGTACGCTTGCGAGTACATTAAAATTTGCACAACACAATTCTTGCAAAGCTTCACAAGTGATTTCCCTCTCTCACGAAATGCACTACTCACAATTTACAAAGCTTTCTCCGAATGCTTGCCACTGTTTTTGATGAATAACATTCTTGTTGACATCTGTTGGTTAATTGAAGCCAAAGTACGATTGACAGGGGAGTTACCTCCCAAATTTGTTGCCGACATGCCTAGTTGTGGGAAAGTAAACTATTCAAGAAAACGAGGAGCTAAACGGCTCCAGGTTTCTTGTCATAAGTGTGCTCGAAAAAAATACAACAGAAATCTTTGTAAATCTTTAGGAATGATGTTCGACAATAGGAAAAAAAATTAATTCATTAGAGAATCCTTGAATAAAGAGTCATTAGATGATATGTTTTCGACACTTGAAACGCATTACCGTGGTTACGTACGAAGAGCAATTTCCCAGTTATGGCCACTTTTTGGTGATTTCTATCGCTATGGGTGTTAATGTGTAAGTGTATACAACAAGTAATATACTGATGAGTATTTAGATCGTCTCCACAGGAATTGATGTTATCAGATTTGCTATAGCAATCTTAATAGTGCAGTTTTAATCTCAATTAAAATAATTAAGAAATTTAATTAACTAACTAAATAAAAAAAATGCAAGGAAATAAAACGCAATAAAGAAAAATCTCAAATCTATCTCAAGGAAAAATTCAATGAGAACAAAGTAGTTGAGTGATTAAACTCACTTAATGGCATTGATTATTTTTTCAATTACAGTACCGTTGCTACAACATCTACCACAATATTGGGCACAATCCTTCATGCATCCTCAACTATCGCCCGTTAGATATCTTATATTTAATGCAACCTAGCAGTGACCAATTATTACGCTAACATTAGATATAACATTAAACATTCTAGTTTTCGTTTGCCCTAGAAAGTGAATCCTTATGTCTAGTTCTTCACTAGTTTTAGATCAAGCATGACCCTATTCAAATCGAGATAAACTCAACTTGGGAAACTCAATCTAAAACTAAATATTGTCATAATTTGTTCCACTAAATGGGTGGTCATCCGAAATAAGGCATCAATATAAGTACAATTAAGACAAAATGCTATAGCAAATATAGAGCAATACACATATACCTGTAAAACATCTATTAAGATTGTTTATCACTCAACCACAATAAAGTTTAGTTCATGATTTGCGATAGAACAGTAAATAAAATTGCTTTAACCATCAAATACATTCCCATAAATAATAGAAAAGAAGAAAACAAGATAAAGAGTTGAAGTCCGCTTAATCTTGCGATCTCTCCTTTCTATTCTCTGTGAATCCTCTGTTGTAGCCCTCAAATCTCTTTTATTTTCTTTTTTTCTCTTTTTTTTTTCCTTTAGTGACAACTCTTTCCTTTTTCTTTTCATGTGTGCTCCTTTTATAACTTAGAATTAAGGCAACCGAAAGTGTGTGACGGTATCCTCCATTTTTGGAAACTTTAGATCGCTATCTTTTAGTTACTGCACGCGAAATCCAGTATGTCTGTGCTCCAGGATTGCTACAACAATGGCTACAACATCTTCACTGTTGCAGACTTGTTTTAATTTCTCTGCAACCAAGATATTTTGTCATCTCTGTAAATTTATTGCAGCAGTACTCCATCCATAAAACTTAAGTCTTTTCAGTCGCCTACAATCATGTACATAATCTAAGCACAAAATGATCTAAAGCAAACTCAATTTATTAAAAATAAACTAAAATGGATGCTCATGCAAAATGTAACTAAAATGCTATAAAAATACATCATTTATTCTCTAAGTAAGATTGATTTAAGTCTTAAAGTGTCATGATAACTCTTATTTCATAGAGTTCTCACACCCCCCAAACTTAAACCATTACTTATCCTTAAGTAATGACAACCACACTAACACTTCAAACAAACAATCATGTAGGAAACAACTCAGCTCTGTCATCAAGCTTGTTAAGATTAATCAACCCTGCAAAATTTTCATAGCAGTTCAGTTCTAGAATTAGGTCTTATTCTTTCAAAAGTGTATGTGTGTCTCACTTTGTTTGAGTTCCAGAGGTGCTGCAGCATCATACAAACATTACAGTTCTAGAATTAGGTCTTATTCTTTCAAAAGTGTATGTGTGTCTCACTTTGTTCGAGTTCCAGAGGTGCTGTAGCATCATACAAACATTACATATAACTCAAAGATAAAACATAAGTACATTAATATATGGGGGAGCAAGAGTCACAAATAGGTTCAAGTTGTGCTACGACAAAATATTCTCTTTTTTTTTCAGTTTAAATTCCTTTCAATGTATCGTTGATTTTTCATGTGAATGTCTGTCATTTGTAATGATGACAACCAATTACTTAACCAATGCACATATGAGAGTTGTTGCAAAAATAACATGAAAAATGCTATAACATAGTTCGAACATGGGGTTCATGAACAGAGCTGGCTACTCAATATCATAAACATAAGACTTTTCTCTCTCTCTCTCTCTCTCTCTCTCTCTTTCAATTGCTACAACAATGCTCATACCTCTTGCTGTCTTTTTACTCAAGTCTACATATGGGGTATATACTCAGCCCTGGTTGCCGATAAGCCATTAGAGCAGAATTTATTTCATACAAAACATAATTTATGATAAATAAAAACCCCCCCCCCCGGAACTTGAGATATTTTCTACCTTTTTGGTCTTCTTGGCTTTGCTACACATACTCACAAAATTCAACCAAAGCCTAAGTGTAAAGACAAAGTTTCTACCTTCATCTATAAACTATCCCTACTTGGTAGTCATTCATTCCCACATTTCAACACTCAATTCATCCTTATTGGGTTCTATAACACAAGCACATGCATTAATAAACACATTACATCATAGTACAACCCCCCAAACTTGAGAGTTGTTGTGTCTTCACATGCACAACAAGATTTAAAGATGACATGCATAAATAAATAAATAAATAAACTAGATAAAATAAATAAAAGAAAAGAAATTTTTTTAGAATAAAAATAAAACTAGGCTAATAGGGGGAGTCCCCTATTGTTAAAAGCTTTGCTGCATCACATGCTGAAATGGTTCACGTCTTCTTTGATCCACTTCTCTGGTGTTCCTTGGGTGAACTTAGTGGTACAGTAATTGGTGGTTTCTTTTTCTGGCTTCTGATTGGGCTGATTGGAGGGGTTCCAGCAACTTCTGTGACTTTGAGCTGAATGGTCCTTGTTTTATTGTGTTTTGGCTCTTCTGGTGCTGTAGTACCTACAAAAGGTTGTGCCCCTTTTTGTTTGCTAGAGACTTTGCGAGTTAGGATGCAGGATGTTGTTAGGATTTGTTGTGTAGCAGCTTGTGCAGGTGTTACTGTTGGTGGTTCCTCAGTAGTGATACTGGTAATGAGGTCTCTCAGGCTGCTTCTTACTTCTTCTGTTCTAGCAACTATGCTAATAGCTTCTTCTATGGCTGTATCCACATCTTCTTCCCACTCTGATTCTGACACCTCTTCAACAAAAAGTTTCTTTTTTCCTTTGCGCATGGGAGTCACCTTTGGAGGTTCTGCCTCCATTTCCTCGTCTTCTGCTGGCTCTTCCTCTACATCATCTACTTCTTGCTCTCTGTTTTTAGATCCTCTGCTAGTTCAACATCTTCTGCTTCCTATTGCTCTAGCTGCTGTTATTTCTTAGACTCTCATTTAGCTTCTACATCTTCATTCTTCATGTACAGAGAAAATTGATGCCTTTGTGCTTCAAGATATTGTAAATAGGTCCAAAATCTTTGATTTTCTTCCATCTCTGCTGGGACACATGCTTTCACGGCTTCATTAAGTTCTTGAAGTATATTTTTTATCTTTGAGCTTATTTTGCCTTAGCTGTAGCAGGGAGTTCTAGGGTTACTACAGCAGTAGATTCTCCAGTAATCATCTCAAATATCCTCACGGTAATGGCTCTTTTATTCTTTATTCTCTGATTACTGTCCTCAAATTGCAATTCCGAGGCTTCACATATTCCCGTGATAAGAGAAGGGAATAATAGTACAACCAATTTTTGCTTCTTCATTGCACAATCTCTAATTTCCTTCTTAATGATCTTGCGTACATCTATAGCTAATCTCTTGACTATAGCATAGAGGAGGATGAGTCTGTCTTGAAAAACCGTGGTAGTGTAGGTAGTAAGCATTAATCTAGATTTTAAAAACTTTATCCAAACCTTGGCAATAGGTTTCAAATCTATCATACTAACCACTTGCCCCTCTTTATTCATCCCTTCACTATCTTGGACAATCAAGAATTTAAAAACCTCCCCCTATTTCTTCACTGTCATGTTCTTAGCAAATTGTGTGTATTCACACTCTACAACAGTAGGCAAATCATAAAAGGCATTAATAACCTTAGAGTCTAAAGGGACTTGTACTTGGCTTACAAAAATATTGCGTTGATCCTGCTGTAGCTAGTTGGAGTAGAATTCTTTTACAACCGGGATGATTGGATCTTGGGGGTGAGAGCAAAATTTTACCCATCCTCTTCGTGCTTCAGCGTTATAGATGTTGTTCATTACTCCTATTGGTTGCTTTGGGAATATAAAGCCCTTTTCCTCCAAAAGTTTTCGTGGCTATATAAATTCCTCAAATTTGTCTTCGGCTCTATAGCTATGGAAGTGTGAAGGGTCTTTCAATCTAATAGCTCGTGTCTTAAATTTCAGCATTGTTGTAGTAGTTTGAATAGAATTGTATTGTTCTGAAAAGAAAAGTAGAAAGTTAAAAGAATTGTAAATATTGTTGAGAGTTATCCACAGGGATAGAAAGATTTTTAGTGAAATTGAAAAAGGTTACATTGAATCCCTAATTTATAGCAAGAGGGAAAATTGAAAAAAAAAAGTAATTAAAAGGATGACTTGGAAAGAAATTTTGAATTTTAAAAACCAATTTAAATGAAAAAGGAAAGGATATATATCACGGTATTTTAGGGTTTGCATAATCTCCCCTTATCTTCAATTTTGATCTACTGACGTAAGCATGTCAACCTTCTGACGGTAAAAGTCTAGGGCTTGTCAGTGCAACGGTAAAAATCGCTGCTGCAGCAACAATGATAAATTCCCCTATTGGTTGAGAACCACCTTCCAATTGGCATGCTATAGAGGATGTTGCAGCAATTCCTGTTATTTTCTTTGCCTTTTTTTTCTTACATATAAAACTTGCTGCAATAAAAGAAAGAAAAGATATTAAATACTCGATTTAAAATGACAAGACCATAAATTAAAAGTATGCAAAACTAGACTTAATTTTTAAGGAATAATTTGAAGTAACTTCCCTTATTATTGGGTTGCCTCCCAATTACGCTTGATTTTAGGTCATTCAACTTGACCATCCATGATTTCTCAAGCTGGATCTTTGAGGGACAAATCCTCCTTTGGATTGTTCACATTGGCTCCAAAATAATGCTTTACTATGTGCCCATTAACCTTGAATTCATGGACTATCCTTTTATTTTGAAGCTCCATAGTCCTATGAGGATACACTTTGATGAGTTGGAAAGGTCCTGACCATCTAGACTTTAATTTTCCCAGTAAAAGTTTTAGTCTTGAAGTATAGAGCAAGACTTGTTGACTTAGAATGATCTTTTTTTGCTGGATTTGCTTGTCATGTCATTGCTTGATCCTCTCCTTGTAGATTCTTTCATTTTCAGAGGAAAATAATCTCAACTCTTCTAGCTCACATAGCTGCAACTTTCTCTGTTCTGCTGTAGCATTCATATCCATGTTTAGTTGTTTTATTGCCCAACATGCTTTATGATCCAGCTCTAAGGGCAAGTGGCAAGCTTTGCCATAAATAATCTTGTATGGGGACATGCCAAGTGGGGTCATTCAATCTAAAAGACCCGTTCTTCCTTCTATTGGGATTCACCACTTTCTCCAAAATATTTTTTATCTCTCTGTTGGACACTTCTGCCTGACCACTAGTTTGTGGATGATATGCCGTAGCAAATTTATATTTGATCCCATACTTGGTCAATGCTGCAGCACACATCCTGTTGTAAAAATAGGTTCCTTCATCATTGACTATGGCTCTAGGAGTGCCAAATCTTGAGAAAATGTTCTTCTAAAGAAATTTTACCACTGCCTTAACATCATTTGTTGGCAATGTTGCAGCTTCTACCCATTTGGATACATAGTCCACTGCAACTAAGATGTATAAGTTGCCAAAGAAGGGTGGAAATGGTCCTATAAAGTCTATTCCCTATACATCAAAAAGTTTAACCTCCAAAACGTTGGTTAGTGGCATTTTATGTTTTTGAGAGATGTTCCCTATTCTTTTAGCACCTGTCACAACATTTAAAAATTTGTAAGCATCTTTAAAAGATATAGGGCCAGTAAGAACCTGATTGGAGAACTTTTGCTACTGTTTTGTGTCCTCTAAAATGTCCACATTATGCTATAGCATGACAAGATTGCAGAATGTTTGAAATTTCTTTATCAGGAACCCATTTTTAATCACATGGTCTGAACACAACTTGTACAAGTAAGTGTCATCCCACTAATAGCTTCTGACATCATGAAGAAATCTCTTCTTCTGCTGGTAGGTCAAATAAGGGGTAATAATCCACTCACCAAATAATTAGCAAAATCTACATACCATGGAATTCTAGATTACTGCAGCATTTGTGCATGTTGTATCATCAGCAACTGCTCATCAGGAAAAGTTTCTATTATGTCTTGCTTAGTTAGAGATACTCATCATATCCCTATTTGAATGCACGATACTTCTCTCTAACAGGGTGAAAAGAATGATTTACATTGAGCTTGTGAGAAGATGCCTTATGATCGGTCCTTGGCATGTTTGTGTGAAACCAACCAAAGACATTCATGTATAGTCACAATATGTTGATAAGGCTTTCGATATATGATTTTGGTCATGCTGGCTCTGATCTTAATCGTGCAGGAGGAATTTTCTTTACACCCTTGTACATATCATTGATTATGCTAGTTTCCCTTTATATCATCTTTTGAGAGTCTTGGATCGAGTGTAGAGTCGACTCCCTGTTGTACTAATGTCATAGTTGTTGTGCAAATTTTATTGAACTCGCAAGTGCACGAATCTATTGTAAAATAGATCAATGGTGACGAGTGTCGATCCCACGAGGAGGTGGATTTTAATTATGTGTAGAATCAATTTTCTATGAGGATGGTTGGATTTGTGGTGAAAATGAATTGGAATAATCTAAAATTTAAATTAGAATGGTGGGAATAAATTAAAGCGAAATCTATTGAAATGAAGCATTTGGGTATTTGGATCTGCATCAACATGCACCATGGGCTAAATATTCCTTATTAATGCCAATTAAATCATGAGGGGGGTTTCCACTTCTCATGAACCACACTCTAATCAATATGGTGCTAAGGGCTTATTGTGTCAAATAGTAATAACCTTTTCCATTGGCTGCACTAGAGGAGCATTCACGATCTACCTTTTAACGACCCTTAACTGTAATGATCCATATTAGGGTAGGGACCGTTATAGCCAAGTAGTACATGGGGATGGTACACTGGGATGCAATCATGTATGGGTGCCCGATGATATAGTTTTAAGCACTTTGCTAAGGACAAACAAAAAATCAATAAGATGAATAATGTGGTGATAACCATTAATAACATTAACTGGTAAGGATACGATCCCCTCAGGTATGACCATCTCGCTTGTAAATCCCAGCAACAAAGTCCCCTATGAACACATTTTCACTGATTTTATATCCATGCATTTCAAGATGTCGACAAAGATGATATTACTAAGCTCTCTGTATCAATCATTGTTCTCTCTATATTATGAGAGGCAATATCCATTATTACTACCAGTGTGTCATCATAGGGAAAAAAGTATTCCATTGACGTCATTGTTAGAGAAAATGATTAGTATTGATGTTGGAGATGGTAATTGAAAGTCTTGCAGTTGAATTTAACTTCTTGGCTATTGACTGAAGCTTTGATGGTGCTCCTTGTATAGCATTTGTTTGCAAAATTGGACACGCCTACAATAGTGGGTCTCCTTGCAATAATGTTGATTGTTGGCTTGAGGGGTGCCCTTGTTGCTTAACCTCCAAGGAGGTGAATGTATTAGAGGTGTATGTTCTATTGTGTCTTTGTATTTCGTCTTGCTTTCTTCAAACATCTATAAGAAATTCCAGGAGTTTATCATTCTTAAAGAATGTTTGAATCTCTTTTTCAAGGCAATCCCTGTGAAATTCACTATACTTATCCAATTGTCTTGGTTGTGATTCTTCCTCATTCGTGGAGGATCTCTGAGCAAACCTCTATGCTTAATCTAAAAAATGATTTGCTCTTGTGTTGTGTTGAGCGCATCGTAGTGAGGAAATGGGACACCGTGAGGGAATGCTTATTTTGAAGCAATCTAAGAGGTGGGATTGATCATTTAGTTTCATTTGGTATCCTTTTGGTAAAACAGGATTATCATATGGCTCATTTCGTTGAGAGAGAGGCAAGAAATGCTAGTTAGGCTCTTGCCTTTTAGAATGGTCAACCCATTATGGTTAGGTCATCTCGTGTCCTTTAATGGTGCAACGATCTTCAATGTTAATGAGCTCGAGAGACCGGTGGTGCACTACTATGTATGTCTTTGATTCATTGTATTTGATGAACTTTTTGTAGACCTTTTCACACCTTAGATTTTGGTAGAAAATCTCCAAGGTTCTTCTTTTACTGTATAGACCAGCATGTAATACCTTCTCGTGAAATCGTTGTACATATTTGTCTAATGACTTGCCTCAATCTGCAAGATTTGGGATAGTCTTAGAAACTACGTTGTTGTTTTCTTGTATTTAAGAACTAAGTGAGAAATCTTATGATAAAACCCTATCAACGAGAGGCTTTTGAACCTTGTCTTGGTCGTAACCTTCAAGTTATAAAGAAAGGGGCAATAAATGGCATCGTTGATAATGCCCTTGATAGCCATCTGGCCCTTGTAGTTCCCTAAGTATTCAAAGAAATTGATACAGCTTTCCTAAAGAGACATTTGAGGCATGGTGAAATCATTGGTGAGGAACAAAGTGGCGATTTCCTTTGTAAGTAGAGAGTAGGGAGATGCAAGAAGAAGATGTTCTGGGACAATCTCTTTTACTTCGGCTAACACATCTTTAACGAACAACCAGTTCTTAGCCAACATTTTTTCATCGTGTTGGTGTTTGGCATTCATCATGTCGCGGAGGTCACCAAAGACAAGCTGGGAATGTTGCTTTGGTTATTTGCCAGTGTTGTATGGTGGCTTTGAAGTAAACATCCCCTTTCTGTAAGGGCTTCTCTTGTACATTGTTTGGGGGGGGGGCTCTGTTTTTCACTACTCTAGTAGATGGGGCTGCTAGGGCCACCGTGTGTAGTGGTAAACTAGTGACAACTCTGTTTGGTAAAGTGGGGCAGAAAACAACTTTGAGGACTTCTTATATTAACTATTGATCATTATATCGGGTTAAAGGTCTCTCTTTTGTTTAGGGGTTGCTTATGCTGGGGCTTTGTCTTTAGCAACACGAGTTCGGTTGGCTATAGTTTAGGACTATTGAGCGGTTGGCTATAGGGGTATATTGAGCAACTTCCTCAATGATGTCTTGTCACCTTCTTACAGGTTGTTGGTAACCATGTTTTGTAGGTAAAAGAAATATCTTTATGGATAAAAGAGTTACTTTTATGAGCTATTTTTTGGTGAAAAAAGTAGGTGTTTAGTGAGAGAAAATGCGTCGGTATATTTTGAGTGGGTAAGTTGTTGAAGACAAAACCCTCTATTTGTCAATGGAGGTTGAAACAATGGATTTTTGTTCGATCCCCACAGATATGGACAAAATGTTTTGGTTCGATTTTAGTTCAGCCCAAAAAACTATGAGAGCCTTTTTTTTCTACAGTGGTTTCTGGCGATGGTGGAGAAGGACTCACCTACAGATTTCTAAGGAAGGTCATGACTGAGACAAACCTGAAATTAAAGAGAATAACCATCAGAGGTGATGCTAGTAGTGGCTGATGACAGTATTCCAATGATCAAGTCAGATGGACGTTTAAGGATATGATGGGTTTTTGAGAAACCCTAAAATATGAGTAAACTTGATTGTCTGTATGTGTGAAAGACCTTGTCTCCTTTGTGAGACTAACCCAACCTTATAAAATAGAATGCCTCAAAGGGCATTTTTGTGTTTTTGGATACATGGCATATCATTATTGGTTATTTTTAATAGTAATTTAGCCTTTCTTGTTGAGGTTTTTAGGCTGCCTTGAGTTAGACAGCTCTCCTCTAAGAGATTGTCCTAGTTGGCAATGTATCCTCAACCCTAATTGGCTTATTTCAAATGAGTCAGTTAGGTTGAAAAGCATTCAATTTCACTGAAGATGGTGCAGGTGGGTCTATGGTTTCCCTTTCTCATATTTGATTCATGTGACATACAGGGAGATATTTGGAGATAGCCCAACTGAGGGCTATGCTATGATAATGTGGTGTGGTCTTATTGGCGAAGCTGTCACTACCTTTACTGTCTCAGACCAACATGTGGAAGCTTTGGTGCAGTGTAAAAGATAATTTTTGTAGTTCTCGGACAACTTGGATGGCTAAAGCTCATTTTTGGGATTTTTCCATTTTGCCCTTGCCCTTTCAGTTCCTTCTCTATTCTTTCCAAGGGCTTACTGGTCATGTGTAATGTCTTCACATGTATCATATCCTAAGTATGTCTTGTTAAATTTTTACCACCAACACTACCATAAGATAAACTAAGGTATCATTTATTTTTCTGGCTAAAATCTGAATAAATTTGAATTAGTTTAAATCCTGAAAGAAGTCGAATGTCTAAATTTAAATGACATATTATGTTTTTGTTTGAATGATAAGCGTGATATATTGATATATTTCCCCACTAATCATATATTAGTTAGTCTCTTTTATTTATATTTTTAGATAATTAATTATTTTATTGGACAAGAACATAAAGTGAAGATTATGAAATAATCTGTGCTTAAAGAAATCAAACTGGAGAAAATTGGAAGATTATTTGGATTAATTATCAGTGGGCTTATGGCTAAATTGTAATTTAAATTTATTAGCCCAATTTGTAAGTAAAGCAACTAAAGAGCACGCGGAAGGCATTAATTTCCTCGTTGATTATGGATCTGGAGGAGGCAAAGGGCATCAAATAAGTCGGCCACCAAGAATTATATAAGCCAAATTTCAATATTCTAACGAGAGAACACAGAAACGAAAAAAGAGATAAGAATTAAAGGCGGATGACTTCTAATATTAAAAAAAAAAAAAAAGCCTTTGGCTTTTGGAGGAAGACGAGAAAGCAGATTGACAAAAACTTCCTTCGATTCTATTGTCCTTAATCTCCATATATCTTTTTAATCTTTTATATTAAGGTTAAAGATGAATCACTGTTTAATGAAATAAATTATTTTTTATTCAATTAATTCTCACTTTAATGTTTATGGTTCTAATTTCACATGTTTGGTTGAATATTATTAAATCTTTTCACATTTCTGTCATGTATTATTGATTCGTAAGGATTAATATTTTGACTAAATATATGCTTGATTTTATAAAGTTTATATTTAATTATCTTTGATTTTGTGTCTTTAATTGAAATATTTACACATAGTGCTTAGAAAAACTTTGACTCTTTATTATTCAATATGTTTAAATGGGATACTTAGGTATTGTACTATTAAGTAGAAAAAGAACGTACATAAGATTAGTTTTAGTTGGGCTTAATTTTTGTATTCATGAGTAGACATAAATTGATTTTGTCTTGCCACTCGAAATTTGGAAATTGATTGATAATTGGATAATTGTTAAGTTGAATTGTGGTGGATTCTGAAATTCTGGTAGCCTTAATCTTTTGAATTCTTGTGATAATTTACTCGTTTTAATTTTAATGGCATCTTTAGTTTAATTTCCTCGCACACATTTTTTTTTCTAACTAGGGTAGAGTTTTAATTAGCATAGATTAAATTTGGGTTTCTAAAAAATTGACAGTCTCGATGGATTTGAACTCATTATTCCTATTCTATACTACTGTAAACCCATGCACTTGTGAGTACATTAAAATTTACATAACATTGATCCTCAGAAAAAAATATTAAGTTATTTTTTACAACTTAAAAAAAATGAAAAATTAGTACTTTTATATTTGTGATATTCTGCACTTAAAAATTTAAAATGATAAATAAATAATAAAAATCTCAACGACATGAATGAAATAGTATTTTATTATAGAATAAATCTTGTTCAACTGAATACATTTTTAATATTATAAACTAGAACATTTTAATTAATTTTATTGTAATTTATGATATTTAAATGAAAAATATTCATTAAAAATTGTAAAGATAAATAATTTTAATTTAAATAAAATTGAATGATAAAAATAATAATAATCTACTGCACATATTATCACAAGTCAGAGATGAATAATAATACTAATTAGTGAATTTTATTTAGGCAAGATGAAAACAATAAATTATTTAGGTAGACATATTTAAGAGAATTCCTTTTAATGACCTCACTAAGGATTTTTTAGATTAAGCAAAACGCCAAAATTTTAATAACTTAATGATTTAATAATAATAAATTTTAATTATTTAATAATAAAAAAATTTTAATTAACTTGAAAAATGAAACAAAGTTAATGATTTAATTGATTAGAATAAAACCAATTAAGTATTATGTTTAAAAAAAACAAATAAGAACAGGACGTTAGAGTTCAAATTTCATGCGGTGGCTCGCATGCATGAATCAAAATTTAATTATAGCTCATATACATATATCTAGTTTTAATTAGAGATAAAGTAGATTAAAATACTCATATTTTTCTCTATATTTAGTTAATGGTAAGAATAATTATTCTATGTTTCTCATAGATTGAATTATAATTATTCTAATATTTGTAAAGGAATAATTTATTACTTCCATGCTAAAGGTCCTTATCCTAGCATTAAGAATTTCTGTATGTACTTTTTAAGAAATAAGGCCATCAATAGGGAATAGGGTAGAAGATCTCTAGTATGTTTAAATATCTTATTTACTTGAAAAACAAAGGTTGAGAGTATGTAAAATTTATTTTTTATATTTTTATATTTTGAGAATATGTAAAATTTATTTTTATCTTTCTTTATGTTTATGAGTGGTGTCAAAAGCCCTACTAACACCCCCTTCTTAAATATACCACATTTAAATAATTTAGAAGTTGTTCCAAGTCTAATACGACCCCAATTATTTCAGAACTAGCCTTAAAATTATATTTCTCTATGTTGGGCAGAGTCTTCCACGTTGTCAAACCACCAGCTTATCTGCCGAAGTGGTGGTATTAACACAATTATGGGTTCCTCTATGATACTATAAATTTTTTTACAGCATCAATAATGTATTAATTGTGAACCATTAGATTTAATCAATTGTATACAATATTTGTACTAAAAAAATAATTTAAAAATAATGGCAACCGTTCAACCCTTCTTTAAAAATAATGGTAACCACCCTTAGAGTTTGAAACAATTTTACTTAAATAGTATATTTATTTAAAATTACTTTTCAACCCTTCTTTAAATTTGTAATATGATAATCTCTTTTAAATAAATCTTCCAAAATCAGTTACCATTAAGTATAAAATATAATATCAAGTAGGTTATTTAACACAAAGTCTTGTAATAATTTGTATTGTATGAATTTAATTACAAACCATTAATACCTAAACAATAATGATAATAGAAAGCATTGCAATCAACTATTTTATATGTGTTTTATTAATAATACTATATGAGTCACAACAAATGAGAAATATTTTATTCACCAATTATTATTGAAAAATATATATGTCTATATAACTATAGAGTGAGAAATATTTTGATTTAAATTTTTGTCAAAAAATTAAACTATTTATTTCATGCAATTCAATGGTGGAGGATGTAACATTATGAAATGTTACTTTGACTTTCAATATCAACCATTAGACTATGAGATATTAGTGGCTCCAATATTGTGCCAAAATTTTAAGTTAAAGTATCTCAAACCATATCTTTATAATGGAAATATAAAAACATACAATGATTTTTTTTCCTCATTTTGTCCATTAAATATTATTTGATGTAATATTTTATTTATTGTCACTATTCATTCTCATAATAAAAGTAAGGGAAAATATCCACCGTCCACCTGTTTTTTACACCTTTTTCAAAAATACACAATTCTTTCATTTTTTGGCTGGAATCCACCTAAAGTTACATTTTGTTTCACTTTTCCACTTCCGTTTGGAATCCGTTAAGAAAACTAACGGAAACTTTAAAAAATAACCATTTTACCCCTCAAAACGAAAATTACAATTTCACCTTAAAAATTACCAAAAATAATCAGATTAAATCTAATTATTTTCCCCATCGGTCAATAAAGAAATTAATTCCACAACCATCAAATGCAGGTTTTTTTTTATAAATATGTTTGTAATTAGAATGCTAAATTATAACAGTAGTATTAAAAATAGTCCAATTTCGCAAACCATCAATTGAATTTAAGATAAGTAGAATTTTATTATTCATTGAGTTATAATTTCTAGTAGTTAAGATTTTTTTATACTTCATTAACGTACTAATAATCATTTTCATCATTAAATCTGATTAGTTTTGGCATTTTTTAGGGTGAAATTGTAATTTTTGTTATGGGGGGTAAAATGGTCATTTTATTAAGTTTCCGTTAGTTTTCTTAACGGATTCCGTATGGAAGTGGAAAAGTGAAACAAAATGTAACTTTAGGTGGATTCCAGCCAAAAAATGAAAGAATTATGTATTTTTTAAAAAGGTGTAAAAAATGGGTGGACGGTGGATATTTTCCCTAAAAGTAATGACTCTTCGTAGCATAAAAATTTTATAATTATTATCAAAGAATAACAATAAAATTATCTTTCATGATTCATAAACTAAAGTTAATTAGGAATATGTGTTATATTTAATTTTTATGAAATTAACAAAGTGACGTTTGAAAATAAAATGAAAACAAGCTTGTGAAAGTTAAATTTTATAAGGCTGAGATAATTTCCTACCATGTCAATAAAAATCTAAAAATATAAATGATTTTCTTTCACTTTTTTTTCCCACGTAAATATTATTGGAGGCAATATTTTATTTATTTTCACTATTAATTATCATAACAAAAGTAATGATTCTTAATAACATAAAGTTTTATAATTACAATCAAAAGATATCAATAAAATAATATTTCACGGTTCATAAACTAAAGCTCGTTAGGAATATATATTATATTTAACTTTTGTGAAATTAACAAAGTGATATTTGAAAATAAAATGAAAATATATAGGCTTATAAAACTTAAAATTCCTATCATGTAAGGATATTAATTGTAAGATAAATATAAAGTTCAGAGAATCAATATGTTAAATGGGTGTTAAAAATAATACATACTTCATGATCAATTATACAATGACCTTTAATATTATATAAAATAATGAGTATTTTAATATACGATATTAAATTTTATTAAAACATGTGTGATCAAGTAATTTTTATGTTAAAAGCAATCTCAACAATGAGTTTATTGATGTAACTATGGCATTTACTTCAGTATATGAACTTAGTTGTGTTATTTATTACTATTATATCATATATAAATTTTGCAATTGTAACTTATTTATTTCATTTGTGTTAAATAATCTACCATTATATTTTCTACTTAATGGTAATAGATTTTGAAAGATTTATTTAAAAAAGATTATCACATTTCAAATTTAAAGGAGGATTGAAAAATAATTTTAAATAAAATATGTTATTTAAGCGAAATTGTTTCAAACTCTAAGGATGGTCATAGTTATTTTACAAAATTCTCCACCCCTTACATGTTTGTTAACCGTTTAACAATATTTTTATTTTTTATTTTACTACAATATTATATATGTAACACCCTAGGCGAATCCCACATCGGCAAAGCACGGGAGAGATACTGGGTTTATAAGGGGTGATCCACACCTTAATTGGCAAGACACGTTTTAGGGTGTATGGGCGCCCCAAAGAACAAATCCGTGCGGGCCTTGTTAAGGCCCAAAGCGGACAATATCTTGTCAGGTCTGGGTTGGGTCATGAAATTATGGTATCAGAGCGGCTCCGCGTGTCCTCTTGAGCGATGGTGGGGCAAACCTCAGCGAGGACGCTGAGTCCCCAAGGGGGGGTGTATGTAACGCCCTAGGCGAATCCCACATCGGCAAAGCACGGGAGAGATGCTGGGTTTATAAGGGGTGATCCACACCTTAATTGGCAAGACGCGTTTTGAGGTGTATGAGCGCCCCAAGAACAAATCCGTGCGGGCCTTGTTAAGGCCCAAAGCGGACAATATCTTGCCAGGTCTGGGTTGGGTCATGACTTGCCGATTTGGGATTCGCCTAGGGTGTTACAATATACCATTAATTAAATCTAATGGTACACAATTAAAAACATTATTGATGCTGTAAAAAAATTATAGCATCATAGAGGAACCCCACAATTATTTATGACGTGTGGCGTCCAATCCATTTAATTAAGATTTAATTGCTTTTTTCAATCTAAAGCAATTTTCCATATTCTTCTTTCTCCCTCAAACTGAAAATTTCTCTCAGCACCCTCGTGCCCTTTATTTTTTTAAACTCAACTGCTTTCTTCTAGTTTAGCTTCTTTTTCTTTAACACATGTGAAATTGAAAAAAAAAAGTTAAAATTGCATTTTTTTTCCAATTTCTTTCTGATGCATTTGAGAAAAATTATGAAATAAAGAACTAGAAATTTAAAAGGAATAGTGGACTGTGGACGCAAACCACAAAGGTCAAAAAAAGGAAAAAAGAAGGAGAACCAAAGAGTTTCACTGCTGATAATGCGATAAAGACCATTGTTACAAGGTAAAATGATGGACCATGAAAATAGGTCTTGAATACTTTTAATACAGATATACTTTTAAAATTTTCATTGATTGTAGATGTATCAAGAATAATCCGGCTAGACTGAGTACTATTCCATGGGCAACAAGGATCAGATTAGAAATTGGCATTTTTGTCCGCACAGATTTGGGGGTTAGTTATTTGAGTAAATTTTTGGAGATAATTTAAAATTAAGGGGAAACAATCTGTGGCATGTGTCATAAAATAATTGGGTCAACACCACATTAGCAGATGAGCTGGTGGTGTTGACATTAATGACATTATGGAAGATTTTCTTTTTAGGTGGTGTTGCTGCAACAAATATGTTTTGGTCTTTTATTATAATTTCAATTAAGGGTAAAACCATAAACATAATAAAAAAATCAGGTAAGGCTATTTGAACCTATCAATTTTCTCTCCACATCATTTTTTCAATTAAAAATTTAATTATCAAAATAATTTTTAATAAAATTATCAATTAATTAACTTTTTTTTCACTTTTCAACCTTAATTCCTCAATTCTCATAAATTCTTTCATATATTTTTTTTAACCGTGAATAATTGGTTTTGTTCTAAGCTGTCATAAACTATCAGAGCAAAAACCATCAACAAATTTTTATCAATAAGTTAATGAATATCAAGAAATTATACCAATCACAAAAGTTAATGAATATCAAAAAAAAAATTCTTATATATAAAAAGTATAAAAATAAAGAAAGGTAAAAAAATGAATCCAAAAGAAATTAAAGTTAGTATTTAGCTTGCAAAATGTGAGGGTAGAGAAAAACTATGCAATCATGAGTAGAGAGAGAAAGAGATTAATGAAGCGTAATTTTGAGATTTTTAAACATTAAATTCTTAACGATGAATTTATTCTTAAAAATAGGTGGAGAGATAAATTTTCTGAGTTTAAATAATATCACCCAAAAGGAATTTATAATGGCTTTTGAGGGGTGTCAAAAAGTCAACTCTATCTTTATTTTTTTCACCAAAGATCCTAACCTATTGTTAATCATGTCACGTATTAAGAATATACGCTCTTAACTCTCCACTTTTTATTGCTGATATTAGGGAACACTTCAACCATTAAAACTTTGAGAGATTCAAGTTCCCCTGTACATTTAAAATATTTAACCGTTTTCTGTTTGCATATTGAGAGATGCATCAAATAATAACAGAAACATTTCCATTAGCTGCTGCAGTGATAGCACTCTTCCTCCTTGATAAAATTCTGATCAAAGAGAGTAAGAGTGTGCATAAGAATTAAATTTTAAAAAATGGACGAGTAATCATAATATACGATCGTAACAATGAACTTAATGCATTGCTGTTGCTTTAGCTTGAATTATGTTTGGATATGATATTGGTATAACTGGCAATAAATCCCTACTTTATCCCTGGCAATAAATCAATCAATATATTTAACTTCAACATATCTCGTAATTAAGCTTCATATATATATATATATAATTGTTAGGTGCTATAACAAGCACTACTAGAAAAATGGGTTTTACTGACACTTTGTTACTGACACTTTGCAAAAAGTGTCAGTACTTATGTACATATGCACCATTTTCTGCTTTTGACAAATAGGAATCAGAGATTAATGATTGATACTAGGGTGTCAGCAAACTAAACATAAAAAATCACTAACACTAAAGTATCAATGATAAAAAAAATTCATAAAAATTTTGTTTTCAGCTCCAACTCGAACCTGAGAACTCGAAGATTTAAAGCTTTAATGCTTGGAGCACAGACCATCAAATCTCGATGAGTCAAAGTCATAATAATATTTAAAATATTAAAAAATGAAAATATAAATAACAACAACATAAAACACACTTGACTTTTCCCCATCTAGACTATATCGACTGTCTCTATCTTGCTTTCATCGTTCACTTTCTCGTTCATTTTTCTCTTCTCGATCTCTTTTGTTTTGCACTATCCATTTACAAATTAAATTCAATTAATTTAGATAGATAATGAAAAGCTTAAACTATGTTTCGTTTTTCCATTTTCCCCAAATTGAAACACAAACCAAAACCCTAATCGCTTGTTATCGAAGGGGTTTTTCTCCAACTAAACTATCCAGTGCCTATACTAGGCAAGCAAGTAAAAGCCATCGACAAGGGGTGAAGTGGCACAATCGGTTGCATATTCAGGTAATCTCATTCTCCCTGACAAGTTAAGTCCAGAGAAAGAACTGTAGAGGAGGTTATCAGCTGGTAATGGCAGAATATTTTATTTTTTTGGGCAATTTAATTATTGGGTTTGTTTTAATTTGGCTTATGACTAATATTTTTGAATTTTTATTTTTGGGTTGTTTCAGATATTCAGAAATTGAACAGTAGTGCAACCCTGGTAGGTTTTTTTTTTCCAAATTTTTTTTCTTTTATTTATTCGTAACTTGAAATTTTTGTTCTTATTTTTCTATATCTTCACTCACATGCAGTCCAAAAATACAGGTATTTTAAGTGGTGCATTACTTAAACTCAAAACACTTGCTGCTGCGACTCTGTTTTTTCTGCCACATTTGAGGTCAGTTTCAAATTTTTGTGCATGTGATTTACTGTCATTGTTATTTAAAACTAAGAATGTTCATTTTTTTTAGTTTATGAAATAAACTGTTAGCTCTGTTTCTTAACTTTGAGCAATAAGTTAGTTGATTTTGAATGTACTAAAATATGAAATTTCATTTTAGCTTTTGCCTTTGTGATTAGGAGATAATTGTTTGAGTGTTATATTGGCTGAATGACTGTGTATTTAGTGGTTGCAAACTATTTACATCTCTGTTTCATGTGAAGAGAGGCAAATTTTGTTATATAATCCTACTTGTTTATTTATTTTGTTTTGGTTGGACGATTTGTAATAGAGACAATGACTATGATATGAATTAATTAAGTTCGTGGTTGTGAGTATTTTGAGATTGTATAAAGTTGATGATTTGTGTTTGATTCAATAAAGAAATGCTTGTTTTAAAGTAGTTATGCATGTTGTATTTGAAGTTAAAAAATGATTTATAGAATCTTAAAAAATGGCTTGCAAAGTGGTATGAAGACATTATTTATTTGAACTCTTAACTTTTGTTAGTTACTTGACTTATGAATTAGTTCGACTACTTAAAAAGCCATTAGCACCCATCTTACCTATTAATCTCCTATTTAAGTTTCAAAACTTCTTTTGTTTCAATTTCAGGATTTTGTCTAAATTATTATTATAATTAATGATTTATAGGGGCTATTAATGATTTTCCAGAATTATAAGTTTATTATTGCAACTATAATCATAATAACATTGAACTTTAAATTAATCATGCAATTTAATTAAACTTAAACTGACATTACATATGTGAACAGGTAAAATATTTGAAATGGACAGAAGTTGGATAACTTGTGATAGATTGTCTGTAGAGTATCGTTCTGGAGTTGCTGATTTCTTAGATTTTGCCATTTTGAATGCTGAAAATCGAATGTCAATTAGATGTCCTTGCACCTTTTGTTGTAATATGGAGTTTCATACTCCTCAACAGGTGAAGGATCATTTATTTGAAAAAGGTTTTCTCCCAAGATATATTGTTTGGACTTGGCATGGTGAGACTAACTCTAAATCTACATTTACAAACTGTGAAGACCATTCACATAGTCAAAGATTTAGATGTCATGATTACAGTAATATAATTGACATGGTCAAAGATGCTTACGAGCATTGTGATAGAGATCCTAGTTCTTTTAAGGATATGCTTGAAGATGCTGAAAAGCCTTTGTACCCGGGTGCAAAACATTCAAATTTATCTAGTTTAATGAGACTTTACAATATGAAAGGGAACTATGGGTGGTCCGATAAAGGGTTTTCTGCTTTGTTAGAAGTCCTTGCTGATATTTTGCCAAATAAAAATACTCTACCTATGTCAATGTACGAGGTTAAGAAAACAATGAAAGTGCTAGGCTTAGAGTATGAAAAAATACATGCATGTCCAAACGACTGCATTTTGTATAGGAATGAATTTGCTGATCTTGTTGAATGCCCAAATTGTGGAGCATCTAGGTATCAAATAAAAAAAGATAGCTTAACAAAATTTAGGAAAGGGGTTCCTAAAAAGGTATTGTGGTATTTTCCACCTATTCCTAGGTTGAAAAGATTGTTTCAATCACCACAAATAGCTCAAAATTTAACATGGCATGCTAATAAATGAATTAGAGATGGCAAATTTCGCCACCTAGCAGACTCACCAGCCTGGCAACTAATTGACAATAAGTGGCCAAAATTTGCACAAGAACCTAGAAATCTCTATTTAGCTCTCTCAACTGATGGGGTTAACCCATATAGTACACTTAGCACTACTTATAGTTATTGGCCTGTTATATTAATAACATATAATCTTCCTCCATGGTTGTGTATGAAGAGAGTTTTTGATGTTGTCACTTTTGATATCTGACCCTAAACAACCTGGAAATGATCTAGATGTATACCTAGCACCTTTGATTGAGGACTTAAAAACTCTATGGGATGTAGGTATTGATGTTTATGATTCTTATAGAAAAGAAACCTTTAATTTACAGGTTGTCTTGATGTGGACAATCAGTGACTTTCCAGCATACGGAAACCTCTCTGGTTGTACTATTAAGGGCTATTATGCTTGCCCAATTTGTGGGATAGACACTTGTGCATGTTGGCTGCCACATAGTAGGAAAATGGCATATATGGGCCATCGCCGCTTTCTACCACTCGATTACCTATTTTGGAAACTGAAAAAGGTTTTTAATGGGAAGCAAAAGTGGAATGAGCCTCCTAAAACTTTTTCTAGTGAGGAAATCTTTAATATGGTGGAAGATATAGATATTAAGTTCGGGAAAAAGAAGGCCAAAAAGTGGAAACATGATGGCAGTGGTGGCGGTGATGGTGATGATAACGTAACTGAAAAATTGTACAAAAGAAAGTCAATCTTTTTTTAGTTAGATTATTGGAAGCATTTATTAATTCGCCATCAATTAGATGTGATGCACATTGAAAAAAATGTATGCGAGAACATATATGGCACATTACTTCATCAACCAGGCAAAACAAAAGATGGGATTAATGCTAGAAAAGATCTTGAGTCTTTGAAGATTAGGGGAAAACTAGTTCCTGATGAAACAAACAAAAAAAACAAAGTCCTACCTCCAGCTCCCTATACTTTGAGTAAAAAAGAAAAAAACAGTTTTGTGAAACCTTACTGAGTGTGAAAGTCCCTGATGGGTATTCTTCCAATGTCCAAAACCTTGTTTCAATAGATGATTGTCGGCTTCAAGGCCTTAAGTCCCATGACTGTCATACTTTGATGCAACAATTTTTACCACTAGTCATTCGAAACTGTTTGCCTATAAATGTGAGAAGGACCATAATCAGGATGTGCTTCTTTTTTAATACATTATGCTGTAAAGTGGTAGATCCTAATACTCTTGACCAATTGCAAGAGGAACTTGTAATCACTTTATGCTTACTGCAGCAGTACTTCCCACCTAGCTTTTTTGACATAATGATCTATTTAACAATCCACTTAGTTGCACAAGTTAGGTTATGTGGGCTTGTTTATCTTCGATGGATGTATCCTTTTGAGAGACAAATGAAAACTCTCAAGGATTATGTTTGTAATCGCTACCGTCCTGAGGGTTGTATTGTAGAAAGTTATATTGCAGAAGAAGCACTTGCATTTTGTGCTGAGTACCTCTCAAATTGTGATGTTATTGGGCTGCCTACTGGTTGATACCATTTAGGGTACGTGACTTGTTATCCAACAGTGCAGACCAGACTAGTGCCTATTCAGGATCACCTCTGGAATTTACATCGTCGGTTTCCCGTCGATATACTCAAATGGGGAATCAGAAAAACCTTTAAAACATTTTTCATCTCGGGTTATACAACCCAAAACAGACTTTCCTTTAGTCTAAAATAGGGTACCAAACCAGATAAGAAAACGATCAAAAGTTTTCTGATGCACAGGATCCTTACTAGAAGGCAAGTGCAGAGCATACTTCCTTAGGTTTCAAAATGAACAAATTTAATTCTTTATTCTTTTTTTTTCTCTAGAGAGCTTCATTTGCAGAGAGAGGAGAGAGGTTTACAGATTTATAGTGATAAAACACACGAGAGTTTATTGCTTCAAACTTCTATATTCTATATCTTACAAGCAAGGGGAGAATCCTTTATATAGGATAATTCTCAGAGAAGATAGGACAGGACCCCTATCTTTTTCAAAAGCAAAAGATAAAGATACGACAACATTGATCATGACTTCTCAAGTGAACATGACCTGTAGCACACCTTTTTAGAAAGCTAAGCCCACCGATCAAGACTTGGACAAATGGATAAAAGATAAAGCATGCTTACAAAGACTTTTACAACTGGCAAAAGCCTAAGCGTAAGGCAAGCCAAGACAAAACCATAAAATAAAACATAATTATTACAACAAGACAAACTACTTTATTGAAAGCAACAAGACAAACAACTTTATGGAGAGCGGAGATTCATGTAATTGTCTTCGGATGAGCTTTCGGTTTCATCGGGGTCAGTGTCACGGTTGGATTTTGGGAAAAAGGTTTTGGAGAGCTTTGGATGCTTACAGTGGGGACCACGGCAAGGGGGATAAGGACAATCTCGTCGATATCCTGGCCTTGGTGATGTTTGAGTGACTTTGTCAACTTTGGAAGGTTTAGTGGCCGTGTCAGCATTGGGAGGTTGGGATGAGGATCCTGGTTCATTCATGAATGGTTGTGGAAACTGTTGGAGATGTTGGCTGAGGGGAAGGAAATCTTCCCAGGGGTCTTGGGAGTCTTGGAAAAGGAAGTCAGTGTAGTCTGACTTTTCTTCTTTGATAATGATTCCCGTGGATTTCGGTTTGGATATGGCGGATGGAGTGGGGATCATGAGGAGGTCATGTTGTGGGCCTAAAGAGGTGTGGAAGATGTCTTTAAATGGCGGAGGTTGGTGGTTTAATTGGCAAAGGTAGTTGTGGAGGACATCTTGGATTTCATTTTCAATGACAGCTAGATGTGGTGCAGTGAACCATTCATATATCTAGTCTTGAGTCCAAAAGAGTTTTGTGTCTGGATGTTGAAAGTATGGCCTGTGAATGATAAAGACTGAGGTAAACATTTGTGCTTCCGAGGTAGGCATACGTTCAAGGTTGTAAATTTCTGACAGTTGTTGGAGCTTCATTCTCCACCATGGTATGGGGGAGAACCATTCAAGTAATGTCCAGGTAAGAGAGGTGGCTTTGTCTGGGTCAAGGAGATGTTCCAAAGTGAGTAATTAGTAGGACTAACTTAGCGGCATAAAGGACTGTTAGGCACCAGATGTACCATAACACATCTTCAGTGGTTTCTCTGGATGGATCAAGGGTTAAACCTGTATGGAACATATTTTCTGGGTGGAAGGAGGAAAATGGAAAAGGTTCTGTGACAAGGTAGGCTTTCATGAAGAAGCGAAAGAGAGCTTTCTTTGCAAATTCTTGGATGGCAAAAACAGAAGAGAAGTTTTTGTTAAAGGGAAAGGTTTTCTTGGTGAGAGCTTCTGGGGGTAATGATGTAGCCATGGAGATGATCAGAAAGTGGTATATAGTGGAAAACAGGGTGAGAGGTTTTTCTGGTTTGGAGAGTCTGGATAGCATATCAGGGATGAGGTTCTAGGATCCTTTTATATGCTTGACCAAAAAGTCATATTTGGAAAACCAATCTTTTAATCTGAGAAACATTTTTTTGGGAACAGTTTTACCTTTGAAATTTAGAATATTGGGGAAGGTGAACTGTCCATACGGATGAGAAAATGGTGTCCAATCAGATGATACTCAAACTTTTTGATGCCATTCTTTACCGCTAAGATTTCTTCGAACACGCTATGGTAATGCTTTTGTGTGTTAGAAAATTGTCCACTAGCGTAAGCGATAAAGTGGTCTTTTCCATTGTTCTCCTCAAGGAGGATGGCACCCCATGAGTCATCACTTGCGTCTGTCTGCAATATGCGCTTTCCATCAGTAATCAACTTTAAAGGAGGCGGATTTTGCGCAATCTGCTTGAGAGTAGTGACAGCATTTGTGTGGTCAACATTCCATTCTAGGGGCTTCTTTTTCAATAAAGCTGAAAGGTGATGAGTGTAGTGATCCACATGTGGGATGAAGTCTCTGATGTAATTGATGATGCCGAGAAACTGTTGGACTTGTTTTTTGGAAAGTTGCTGATCTAAAAAGTGAAGCAATTCTTGGGCAATGTGTTTTGCTGGCTGATAATGGCCATCTTTTATGATCATACCAAGGAATTCAATATTGTCAGTAGCAATGGTGCTTTTCTTGGCCGATAACATAATTCCATGACTTTGGACAATATCATAGAATTGAGTTAACATCTGACGATGTTCATCATGGGATCCTGAAAAAAGTAAAATATCATCAATGTAAATTAATGCATGATGCAGAATAGGCTGAAAGATGTTGACCATGGATTTTTGGAAAATGGATGGGGTAGTTTTGAGGCCAAAGGGTAGGACGGTCCATTGGAAATGGGCATTTGGAATACAAAAGGCAGTTTTGTAACACTCAGAGGGTTCAATGCCTAATTGCCAGAAACCTGATTTTAAATCAAATTTTGAAAAGATCTAGGCATTTTTGAGAAAAGTAAACATGCTTTGTCTACGGGGCAAGGGAAACTTGTCATCTTGTAGAAACATGTTTAATGGCTGATAGTCAATAACTAGGCGTTTCTTGCCTCTGACAATTTCAGAATGCTTTTCAACATAAAAGGCTTGGCAAGCCCATTGAGAATTTGTGGGCTCAATAAGACCTTGGGCTAACAATTGGGAACATTCTTATTGGGCTAGGAGTAAATCAGAAGGACTCATTCCTGGGTGAGTAGCTTTGGTTGGGTTAATGTCTTCATTGAGTTTAAAAGGTAACCTAATGAAGAAAGACTTATTTTTCCACAATGGGTTTGGATGGGTGAACTCATAATGGGACTCTGGACATAAACTCAAAAGCTTGGTTGAAATATCCTGGTAAGGTTGAGGGGTTTCAGACAGATTATAGAGTTTTAGAATGTCTGTGAAAGGTTTGAACATGGACTTGACTCGAATTCCATTGGGAAGGATTTAGAGGTGTTTGATCTGGTGAAGGATGTCAAAACCTAACAAGAGATCCTTATTAGGAAGGGTTGAATCGATAACTTTGGTCCAAATGATACAATTTGGGAAGATTTGGATACTAATGGGTTTTCTGGTAATCAAAGAGGTGGTGAAGAGTTTGCCATTGACAGCTTTGAAATGTTCTTCATAGTCTGTCCAGTATTCTGGTCGAAGAAGATATGGGTTTAACATGCTGCGTTGGGCACCAGTGTCTATGAGACCAATTGCTGGAATGGGTCTTTGGAACTTTAAGGGCAAGATTTGAAGTTTGATGGATGGTATAGGAATAGTAATGTCAAGGGACAGTAACTGTTGGTGGAAAATGACTTGGGACTGATCACTGTCTGAATCATTAGAGGAGTTCTGCAGGGCGAACACTGTTTTATCATTGGGTTCATTTTGTTCAGAGAAATAGAATTCCAGTTCATCCTTTTCTGAAGAGTAATCTGTAGTTGCTTGGAGATGCTCAACTAACCGAATAGATTTTTCTCGCTTGTTGAGACAGTCTTTGGCATAATGGCCTTTCTTCTTACAGATGAAACATCTGCTTGATTTTCTCCGTTTAAAGTCTCTGGAAGAAGATGACTTCTTTCGGAAGAATCTGTAAGGCTTTTTGGATCGACGAGGTCTGGATGAAAATTCTGGATTTCTGAATTTCTTAAAATGCCTTTTCTTTTTAGGACTGCAATCACAATCCTTTTTCTTTTTGCATTTGATCTGCAAATAAGGCTTTTTGCAGGCGCTCCGGAATGGTTCTTTGTCTTTCAACAATTCTTTAAAAAACTGCTTTTGCTCGCAGAGTTTATCGAGACAAGTTTTGGCAAGCTGGAAGATTTTGCCAAGGGAAATGTTGTCAAGGGAAAGATTGGATACTGTGAGTTGTCGCTGGATGTCGAGTTGGAGTTCATCTGGAAAAGAGGCTAGAAAGACATGCTTTAATGTCGGTTCATTAAATCCGTTAAGCTTATAAAATAGCAAAGACATCCGCTTGTAATGGAAGTCAAGATCCTTAGCATTAAGGGAACAACATTTCATGTTGAGATAGCCTCGTCGTGCAACTTTAAAGACTGCAGAGGGGTCTCCAAGGAATTGATCATGGATAACTGCAAGGGCACTTGAGACTTCTGGTAATTGAACAAACTGCAATTGTCTGTAGTTGCCTAAGGAATCCAACCAATTTCTTAGAGCACCCGTAAAACGAGTAGCAAACTCTCTAAGGACTGATTGAGTTGTGGCTCCTAGACGTAGCATTTGAAGGTCAATCCAGGTAGACATTTCATTGAGGCGATCACGCCATTTATGAGATGGAAGATCATCAAATGTGAACCATGGGCCACTTGAAGATTTTTGACTGGGTGAACTGGTATGGGCTTGAGCTGGAGGGGGTTGGTTTGTGGCAGAGGATTCAGGCATTTCTTCTTCAACTTCTGAGGGAATATCAACATATGGTTCTGTATGGGAAGTTTGGCCTTGAGGAGGTTGATCAGGTTGGGCCATCAAGATTCTGGTGATATCTGCATAGGACTTTTCAGAATCACTAGTGGATACTGAAGATTCTGTGTCAGTCTCAGTATGGCTATCAGAAACAGCTAGATTTGAATCAGAAGTTGGGTCATCTGTAGTAGAAAAGTGGGCGACTGTATGGGCACTAAACTGGTACATTGGTTGTTTATCTTTGGATTGAGATGGTGGTTGGGATTCAGTTGGTGGAGGAGGTACCGGTGGCGATGCCGGAGTATGACCAGGAGTGTTGGCCAGGGATGGTAATAGATGACTGATGAAATGTAACGGGTCGTGGTTGTGGTTTAGGCTTTGGTTTAGGTTTAGGTGGTGGTGGTAAGGGATTGTCTCTGAAAAGAGTATGGGTCATGCAGAATAACTTGGAAGGATCATACTGTCTGATGGGTGAAAGCATAGAGGCAAAGGGATGATAAGTTGGACCTATGGAAGGGATAAGAGGGGACGTGGTAAAAAGGGTAGGTCTTTGTTTTTCAGATTCAATCTGAGCAAGTTCAGCTTGTAAGCGTCTGATTTCCCTTTCCTTTTGGTCAAATTCTGGGCCATAATAGAGCTGGGCAAGCATAGCTCGTAGCTCAGAATCGAGTTGAGTAATTCTAGACTGGAGATTTTGATGGATCTGCTGCATCTGTGTAGAGATGGAGTCAACTTTTTTCTCAAGTTGTTCAGTTTGTAAACTGATATTATCAACTTTGGAGTTGATATTCAACAAAGTATCATTCTGTGCTCTAGCATTTTGGGTTTGCCAGTTGAGGACTAATTCAAAAGGTTTAGGAGGTTTTAGGTGGCCAGATGAGGTAATTGGTGAGGGGACAAAGGGTTTGGACACAACATTCCGTTGGGAATCTGTGTGAGTGTCTAAAGGAGGAAAAGAGGAAGAATAGGCTGAAGAAGTGGATGAAAACATCATACAAGTGAGTGGTGGTGTTGGAAGTGGGATTGGTGATGGAGTCTCAGATTTGCAATGCTTTGCAATCCATTTGAGTTCTTTTTGGTAAAAGGGTAATGGAGCTGGTGGAAGTGGAGGATCTTGTGGCGGTTTAGGATCATAGTGGTAGCAGGAAACTGGAGGTTTTTTCTTTTTGGGTTTCTTTTTCCTTGTGGTGGCATAATCATCGTCCTCGTCCCAATCATCCCAGCAGGGACAATTTGGGTCACACATGCCTAAGCCAGGGGCATCCCATAGGAAATGGCCATGTTGCTTGGCTGGATAAACAGGGTAGCCTTCAGAATTGAACCTTAAGATGGGCAGATCTTCTTGGGCTGTCTGGACAGCTGTAATCATTGAAGAATAGGTAAAGGAGAGCCGAGGAGGCACTTGTGGAGCACTTGGAAGTGGTTTAAAGGTCATTCGGATTGTTCCATCTTGGCGTCTTTCAAACATGCTTTCAGAAGTCTGAATTGGAGCTGTATTGTTATGGAACTGTTCATAGTTGGAGATCCATTCAAGAGGCATAAGCTTGATGAGTTCATGACGGGGAATTTGTCTTGGGATTTGGATTATGGTTGGGATTTGGTCAGATTCGGCTAAGACCATGAGGGTATCAGAATGATGCTCAGGAGTGGGTAGATCTAAGGCATGATTTTGAAGCCTATAGACCAATTGGTGGTGTAAGGTGGCAAATATATCCAGTCTTCCCGCCTGGATCAGTGTGCTCTTCAGACCACCTCTGCTAAGCAATATGTCACTCTGGAGATTCCTTCCGAGTTGCTCTCCAACTGGAAATGAGAAGGTTATACTCATCTTCATCTTGGAGGCATCAGATTAATCCTTACTCTTCATGGAAGAAAAGGGTCACCGGTTACAGCTCACATTGCTATGCTTGACACCCGGTTTAAACAGTACCAAGATGCTGTTATTGGCACTGTTCTTACAACCCTCCGTACAGGCAGTGTTTCACTTACCTTTTACCCAAACTTCAACCTTTCTCTCCAAGATCCCAACTTACCCACAACCTTGAAAGTCCAAGTTCAGATTCAAGGTGCTGAACAAATTAGGGTGAGGGCGTCTGGTAGAGATGAGGGTGCAATACTGCGGGTAAAGGAGCTAGGTCATTTGTACAACTGATAAGGGCTAATAAGAGGGTAGGAGGACTCACTGATTTGGTCTGATTCAGGGATATAGGAATATTCTACAAGGTTTTCAATCTTATTGGTGTTATGAGAAGTGCAAGATCTGGGCAAAGAAAGAGTAGAAGAAAGAGTAACAGGAGGTGAAGATGAAGTGGAAACCATGAATGAGAAGTTCTCTCTGCGCCTGAAGTTCTAGAGAGCAAAATAGAAAAAGCCTTAAATTATACCATTTTGGTCAGGAAAAGCCTTTGGGAGGTGCAAACATAAAGGTGGTTGATGATCCTTTGTTGGCACAAGCACACCGGTGTGTTCTAATGAACACCCCTGAAATCCAAATATATATCGAGTAAGTTGTTAATTTTTCCAAAAAAATATTACTATTGTATTATTAGATTAATATACTAGTTTTTAAATCTTAATATGGTCTCACTGTAGGGAGCATATGCATTATTTGGCATCAAGAAACCCTTATAAGGCAAAAACAAATATGTGGTTGCAAAATGAACACATACGTACATTTTCTGGTTGATTACAAGCAAAGGTTAGAATTATTTAACTAAATACAATATAAGATATAAACTTAACAAGATTTTTCTACATGTTACTAATTACTGTGCCGATTGACGATTGACGAAATAGTGTGCTGGTTGGCAAACAAACCATGCTCAAGCGTGGTGACCTTCTCTTGCTATGAGATAAATGGCTTCAATTTTACAATGAGGGACCGGGACTGTAATCGTGTGACCTAAAATAGTGGTGTTAGGGTTGTTGCTAACACTCTACAGATTTCAAGCTCAAAAGATAAAAGTCCTCATTTTGGAGAAATTACGTTTTATGGAGTCATTGATGAGATTTGGCAGCTTGATTATCTAATGGTTAAAAAAACACTTTTCAAGTGTGATTGGGTAGATGATAGAGGGGTTTGCACTGACAATTTAGGTTTCACTGTAGTTGATTTAAATCAGATTGGCTATAAATCTGATTGCTTTATTCTGGCTTGTCATGCAAAGCAAGTATTTTATGTAAAGGACCAGCTAGATAATAATAAATCAATACTTTGTTCAGTGACCGACAAAGCTTATAAGTTAAATGGGGAAAGATGTGAAGACGTGGATGTATTTTCTCCATTATCTAACAAACTTCCAGTATGTGAGTTGGATGAGAAAAATGATGAAGGAATTTATGACAGAAAAGATTGTGATGCTATTCCAATAGATATTGATTTAGAAAATCAGTGAATGCACTATTGTAGTTAGTTTCCAGCACCAATTTTCACAGTTTTCCAGTAAGTGATTTATTTATTTCATTATATGCTATTGCTCTTGTATTAACTTATTAATCTAAATGATATACTTATTTATTTAATCATTTTCAGGATTGTAGGAGATGGCTGACGATGTTGAGTTCACTCTTCCGGAGCTCGACGGAAGACCAAGGAGAATAAAACAAAAACAAAAGGTTTGCAAAAACAAAAAGTTAGTCATGAAGCTGCAATTGAGTACAATTCTTATGGTGTTCCAGTTGGAAAGGGAAGAAATGATCTTAGGAGTTACATTGGAGTCCTTATACGTGAAACAATTTCAATTTTACTTGATGATTGGAGGCGTGTGCCATTGGAGATAAAGGAAACTTTGTGGGTTCATTTTCAGGTTTTGTTTTCTTGTTTCATAGTATGTTTAAAGATTTTATATAACTTCCAGATTTGTTTAAAGTTGTTTCTAATCCATATTATTGGTTTACAGAAAAAATTCAAATTGAGCTTGAAATGCAAAAGCCAAGTATTAAAGTGGATGGGGGTTGCATCAAGAAACTTTCGATGTGAACTGGCAACTGAATTCGTTCTACCTAACAAGGACGATTGAAAGTCACTAAGGTTGCCTCCTATTGAATATCCAAGCATTAAAAAAGAAGATTGGAAACTTTTTGTTGATAAAGTTTTGTCTGAACAATTTCAGGTGTTTTGTTTGTTAATATTACCTGATTTAATTGTTGGTAGTTACTAATAATCAGTGGTAACTTTTTGTTCTTCATATACCACTCCGTTAACTTGGGACTCTTCAAACCAGTTTTCTTTGCTAGGTTATACAACCCTAAAACAGCTTTCCTTAGCTTAAAACGGGTACCAAACCAGATAAGAAAACAGATAAAGACCGTCTCAAGTGTTCTGATACACATGATCCTTCATACAAAGGCAAGTGTAGAGCATACTAACTTGGTTTTGAACAAACTCGTTTTTAAAATTTTCCTTATTCTTTTTCTTATCTATTTCAGAGCTCCATAGAACTTAAGAAAGAGGAGTTTAGAGAGACATGGATAATAGAACACTCAATATATGATTTTAAGGCGCACCTCTTCCTTAGTGAAAAACTAAAAGGAGGCTCCCTTATATAGGGATTACAACGGGAGAAAGCCAAATTTTGAAAAGTGAGACAGGACCCTCATCTTTTCAAAAAGCAAACAACTTTAATAAAGTAAAGTAGGGATAGGGACCCCTAACTTTATCTTTTACATAAAAAGACAAGACATAAAAGCTACTTTAATAAAGTAAAGTAGGGACAGGACCCCCTAACTTTATCTTTTACATAAAAAGACAAGACATAAAAGTTACTTTAATAAAGTAAAGTAGGGACAGGACCCCCTAACTTTATCTTTTACATAAAAGACAAGACATGCGGCGGAGATTACGGAGAGGATAGATTCATCCCGTAATCATCTGAGCTGGAGCTGGATTCAAATCTGCGGTAGTTGACGCAGCTTTTGTGGCAATTGGCTCCATGAGGTTCACAGAATAAGGTGCACTGTTCTAGATAAGTAGGGCCATCATACTGAGGACATCCTTTAGCATGGACAATCCCGGGAATGCAGAGAGATCTGCATTGTGATGGTGGATGAGTGATGATGGGCTCAGATTGTGAAATGACTCGTGATGACTGGCCTTGTTCTGGTGGAGTCTGAAACTCTTGGAGGAGTTGACTGAGCGGTAAAAAGTCATCTTTAGGATCCTGAGAATCCTGGTAGTAAATCTGTGGAGGAGTATCTGGACGTTCTTCTTTGATAATAATACCTTTGCTAGAACCAGAAGGATTAGGTACCATGAACATGTCATGACGAGGTCCAATAGAACTGGAGATGATGTCTTGTGGTGGTGGAGGAACATGATTTAAGGACAGGAGATGATTCATGAGAGCCTTTTTGAACATGGGGTCTTGATCCAGTGTGCTGGGATGAGGGGTTGTGTGGTAGTGGCTGATTTGTGGTTGAGCAAAGAAGGCGGCTGTCTCTGGGTGACGGAAATATGGTCGGTGAACTATGAACACGGATGTGAATTTTTCAGCTTCATGAGAAGGGATGGTGGAAAGATGATGGTTGTGACTAAGCTGCTGGAGTTGGGATCTCCATTGAGGAATAGGAGAGAACCATTCTAACAGAGTCCATAACAGAGAAGTAGCCTTGGAAGGATTATTGAGGGTGTTGACTGTGTAGGCTAAGGGGATGATTAACTGAGTTGCATGGAGTGCAGTTAAGCACCAGAAATACCAGAGTTCATCGTCACTGATATCCCGGTCAGAGGGGATGAAGAATCCGGTGAGGAAGAGATTCTCGGGATGAAAAGTGAGGAACTGGTTGTGAGGGTTTTCTTTAAGGAAGAAAGCTTTCATGTAGTAGCGGAAAAGAAATTGTTTAGCAAACTCCTGAAGGCGGTAGAGGGAAGGAAAAGTTTGTACAGGCCGTGGGAAGGTCTTTTGGGTAAGAGCCTTAGAAGGCAGAGAGGTAGCAGTAGATCTAGTAGCCATGAAGATCGGGAAGACTGGGGAAGTGTAGAAGATTGGAGAGGCAGGTGTCTGAATGCGAGATAGGAAATCTGGAATGAGGTTCTTTTGTCCTTTTATATGTGCAACATCAAATTCATATCGGGAAAACCATTCCTGCAACCGAAGTAACTGGCTGTTGGGAATCGTTTTACCTTTAAACTGGAGGACTTTAGGGAAAGAGGAATTATCCAATCTGATCAGGAATCTATGGCCAATGAGGTGGTATTCGAACTTTTTGATGCCGTTTTTTACGGCAAGAATCTCCTTGTAGATCGTGTGATAGTGCTGCTGGGCTGGACTAAAATGTCCACTAGCATGTCCGATTAGATATTCCTTTTTGTCGATCTGTTCAAGCAACAGGGCTCCCCATGATGTGTCTGAAGCATCAGTCTGTAGGATACGTTTGCCATCTGTCATGATCTTGAGTTGTGGTGGATTCTGGGCTATCTGCTTTAGCCGCTGGACAGCTGTAGTGTGACGGGAATCCCAAGAGATAGGATTCTTTTTTAGTAAAGCAAAAAGTATACTGGTCTGCTGGTCCACATGAGGCAGGAAATCGCGGATGTAGTTGATGATGCCAAGGAACTGTTGGACTTGTTTCTTTGTGAAATCCTTATCTGGAAAGTGGAGTAATTCTTGTGCAATGTGGGGTCCAGGCTGATAGAATCCATTCTTTATCTGCATACCGAGATATTCTACGGTATCTGTGGCAATTGTACTCTTTTTGTCGGAAAGCATAATACCGTAGTGAGCTATGATATCATGGAACTGTTGGAGTAAAACTTGATGCTCTTCTGGAGTACCTGAAAACAGAAGTAAATCGTCAATATAAACAAGGGTATGGTGAAGGAGGGGCTGGAAGATTTGGGTCATGGCTTTTTGGAAAATGGATGGTGCAGTTTTGAGACCAAAGGGAAGAACGGTCCATTGGTAATGGGCATTGGGAATACAGAATGCAGTTTTATAACGTTCAGCAGGGTCAATACCCAGCTGCCAAAACCCAGACTTTAAGTCAAACTTAGAAAATATTCTGGCATTTTGGAGGTAGGTAAAGATGGAATTTTTTCGAGGTAAAGGAAATTTATCATCCTGTAAAAACTGGTTTAAAGGCTGATAATCAATAACAAGACGCTTTTTACCCCGTAATGTTTCGGCACGTTTATTAACATAAAAGGCTTGGCAGGCCCACGGAGAAGTTGTGGGCTCAATGAGGCCTTGGGCGAGTAACTCTGCACATTCTGTTTGGGCTAACTGAAGCTCAGAAGGAGGCATACCCGGATGGGTTGCTTTGGTAGGATTAAGGTCTTCATTAAGCTTAAAAGGGAGCTTAACGAAATGGGCTGGATTTTTCCACAGAGGATGTGGATGGGCAAAGGCCAAATGATTTGGAGGACAAAACCTTAGTAACTGGGCCGAAATAGACTGATAATCAGGAGGGGACTGGGCCAAATGATAGAGTTTGAGCTGGTCTGTGTATGGTTGGAACATGGACTGGAATCTGAGACCAGTAGGAAGGACTTGAATCTTTTGGGCTTGGAATAGGATATCAAACCCAAGAAGAAGATCTTTGTCAGGTAGGCTAGACCCGATTACATGGGTCCAAACTGTGAGCTTTGGGAATAGCTGAATTCCAATTCTAGACTTGGTGCGGAGCTTTGTAGAAAACAATTTTCCACTAGCAGCACGGAAATGATTTTCATTTGAAATCCAGGTTTCAGGCGACAAAATAGCAGGGTTTAAAATACTGCGCTGAGCGCCAGTGTCTATGAAGGCAATAGCAGGAATGGGCCGACTGTATTTGGATAACAGGATTTGGATTTTGACGGAAGGAATGGGTTGAACTGACAATTGAGTGGAGGATGAAGGTACTGACTGGATGTGGAAGACAGGGGAATAGTCTTCTGGTTCAGTAGATGAAGTTGAATCTGAATCTGAATCAGAAGTGCCAAGGGCAAAAACTGTATCCGGATCAGGACTTTCTTGTTCAGAGTATAAAAACTCAATTTGGTCAGTATTAGGAGAGAACTGATGTAAGGATTGAAGCTGTTGAACTAAGCGTTGAGACCGCTTAGGGTTCTTAGGGCATTCTTTAGCAAAATGTCCGAGCTTTTTGCAAATGAAGCATCTGCTCTTTGTTCTTCGTCGGTCAAGGATCTCAGAAGGTTGTCGTCTTCTGAAGTACCGAATCTTTTTGGGACGCCTAGGGAATGGGCGTGACTGTGGAGTTCTGGAAGATTTTCTGTGAAACTTGACTTTGTGGTGTTTCTTCGTGGAGGGACAAGTACAATGCTTAGAGTCTTTGCACTTGATTTCCAAGTAGGGTTTCTTGCAGGCGGTTTGGAATCCTTCTTTGTCTTTTATGAGGTTTCGGAAGAATTTCTTCTGATCACAGAGGTAATCAAGAGACACTAAAGCCAGCTGGAAGAGACGGCCAAGAGAAAGATTATTGATGTCGAGCTGGGCATTAGCAATCTGGCGACGGATTTCAGGTTGTAATTCTTCAGGCAAAGAAGACAAGAAGACATGCTTGAGGGTGTGGTCATTGATACCACCAATTTTATGGAACAGGGCAGACATGCGTTTGAAATGATAATGCAGGTCAGATCTCTGCATCGAGCAACATCTCATTTGGAGATATTCTTTACGAGCAGTGGCAAAGATAGCTGCAGGTTCTCCAAGAAACTGGGAATGAATGTCCATGAGAGCAGCAGAGACAGTAGGGTGCTGGAGATATAGTAATTGTCTGTAATGTCCGAGACTGTCAAACCAATCACGGAGAGAGCCAGTAAATCGGGAGACAAATTCTTTAAGAACTGTAAAGAGTTCTGCATCAGGTTTAACCATCTGTAGATCTAACCAGGCAGAGAGTTCCTGGAGACGTTCACGCCACCGAGCCGGTGGAAGATCATCAAAGGTAAACCATGGTCCAGCGCCAGGGGCAACTTTAGTTCGAATTCGTGGAGGAGGATTAGAGTTGTCTCCTTCATTTTCTCCTTCAACATCGGAAGGAATGTCAACATAGGGTTGGCCAGGTTCCCGAGGAGGGGGATCAGTAGTGGTAGACTCAGCATGATCCGCCATAAGAAGACGAGAAATATCAGTCAAGTGCTGTTGGGATTCATCGGAACTGAAACTATGGGGCTCAGAAGTCTCAGTGATAGAATCAAAGGTGTCGACTGAATCAGAGGGACTGGATTCTTCTGAGGAGCGGTGAAGCTGGTCAAGGTCTGGTGCAGTGATAAGGTAAGTCTCAGTAAGCTTCTTTTGTTCGGCTTTAGAAGGAGATTCCGGAAATGGAGGTAAGGCTGAGGTAGATGGAAGGTCAGGGAATACTGGTTCATGTATCTGAAGGGATTTTTGGATAGCGTTTGAATACATAGGACGAACTGGAGGAGGGATAAACACTGTAGGAGGTGGAACAGGGCGTCGAGGAGGTCGAGGTTTAGGTTTTGCAGGTTGAGGGTTCAAGTGGTAGGTCATGGGAAAGACTTTCTCAGGAGTATAATCCCTTGGAGTAGTAGGGAAAAAGGACCCGAGAGGGTGATATGGTTCTGTGGGAAAATAGGATAGGGGAGCAGTATGAACTGCTTGACGCCGTTGGTTGTCAGCATCAATTCTGGCAATTTCAGCTTGAAGCTGTCTGATTTCTTGCTCTTTTCGAGTGAACTCATGAGAATTATCACCGCGGGCAATCATGGCTCGAAGGTCACGGTCAAGCTGTGCAACCTTAGTATGAAGACTATTATACAAATTGGTCAACTGGTCTGAGAGGGAAGTAACCCTTGTTTCAACAGCAGAGGATCTGTGAGCGATCTGATCAACTTTAGAGTGTAAGGAAGTAAGAGAAGCATTCTGGATTCTGGCATTCTGAGTTTGCCAGTTAAGGACTGCTTCAAAAGGCTTGGGTTCTTCAAGATGTCCACTGGAGGAAATAGGAGAGTTGACAAATGGTTTGCTCCAAACCTGGTGCTTTTGGTCTGAGCGTTTCTCAAGAGGCGGGTACTCAGAACTATAATCTGAGGCAGAGGCAGATGAGAACATCATGCAGGACACCATAGGAGGTGTAGGCAGAAGACCAGCCGAGGACCGGACTGGGTTGCATGATCTGGGCTGATGTTTCTGGATCCACTGAAGTCCTTTGTCGTAAAGTGGCAAAGGAGGTGGATAATCGGGTTCATCATCATCATCTTCGGGCAAATATAATTTGCAGGCAGGATAGATAATTGTCTTCTTTTTCGATCTGGAAGAATAATCATCCTCATCATCATTACATGGACAGCCGGGATCACATCGGCCAGAGCCGGGAACATCCCATAAGAAATGGCCATCAATTTTGTCTGGGTAAACAGGAGTACCTTGGGAGGTGAAGGACATAATGGGTAATGGTTTGCCAGAAGGAAGGACTTCTGGAATGATGTCAACAGGTTGGACCATGGAGCAGGTAAAGGATAATCGGGGAGGTTCTGCAGGGGCAGAAGGAGGAGGTTTGAACTGAAGGCGAACAGAACCATCAGACCGTTTCTCATACATAGGTTCAGAGGTTTGAACAGGAGTGGTGTTTTGATGGAAATGCTCATAGTTGGTTATCCACTCGAGAGGCATGCTCTTGAGAAGATCAGCACGAGGGATCTGTCGTGGGATCTGGATAATGGTGGGGATGTCTGGAGATTCAGCAAGGATCATGAGTGTATCTGAACTGAGATCGGGAGGTGTGGGAAGGATAAGGGAGTGGTTCTGAAGTCTGTAAACCAACTGATGGTGGACGGTAGCAATCTTTGCACTGGAGACTTGTTCAGCTCCTTGAATCTGAACTTGGATTTTTAAGAAAGTGGAAAGGTTGGGGTCATCAAGGGAAAGATTGAAGTTGGGATAGACAGTGAGAACAACACTGCCAGCATGCAGGGTAGTGAGGACAGTACCAATGGTAGCCTGCTCATATTGTTTGAAGCGGGTGTCAAGGAGTGCAATACGGGCTGTGACAGGAAGACCTTTTCGCCCATGGAGGGTGAGAATAAGGCGGACACCACCGAGATGAAAGTGAGTATATCGTTGCTGTTTCCAGTGGGAAATGAGCTCAGGGGAAATTTCTAAAGTGACATACTGCTCAGCAGAAGTAGATTGGAGGGAACATTGATCAAGAGACGAAGACTGGATGTACTCTTTAGGAGTAGAACGGGAAGGACTAATAAGAGAACGGATAGAACGAGTGAAACGAGAAGGACGTTGATACAACTGGTAAGGATTAACAAGAGGAAAAGAAGACTCATTTACGTGGACAGAATCTGGGATATAGGAATACTCAACAAGACTCTCTAGCTTAGACGTAGTATGCTTAGTAACAGTTTTTGGAAGGGACATGGAAGAAGATAATTGAACTGGAGTTTGTGAAGAAGATGCCATGATTATAAAGCTCTTAAGTTCTCTGGAGATGAAGCAAACTTAAATCAGAATAAGGAATTTTTCAAAAGGAATTATACCAAAATCATTTTGCGTTTGGAACAGGCTCTGATACCACTCCGTTAACTTGCAGGAAAAAAATAAGAAGGCAAAAGACAAAAGAGCAAAGAATGTCTACAACCATTGTTTAGGTAGCACAGGATATGGTGGCATGTTGCATAGAAAAGTAAGTGTGGTAATATGGAGTAATTACAGTAACATAAGTAATCTAATATGTATAATATAATAGAATCAATTATTTATGTTTTATGTCACCTTGTAACAGAAAAAGGAGAGTGGAGTTTCTGAGCGGGAGATTGATCGCATTGAAGCTTGGTTAATGGCACGAGCAGACCGAGATGGCAAATATGCTTCTGATGTGACGCCAATTGCTGAGAAAATAGTAAGTCACTTGTATACTTAATTCTTATGAATTTTCTTTATAACATGTGTGTGTGGGGGTAGATATTTACGTACATATATACTGCTTTTTGTAATAATTGTATGGTAACATTTACAATTGACAGAAACTCAGTAAGATTTTATCAGAACTTATTTTTTTGCATATAAAAAGGTTAAAACTTGTATGAGGTGTTGTCTTGTAATGTTTTTTGTAGTTTCAATTTGAACTGTATATGGATTTGCTCTTTGTTAAAGATTCAAGAAGGATATTAGTTTAGTTTAGCTGATGTCTTGTACTCATAATTGTGGATTTACAATATTTTTTTTTTTATAGAATGAGCTGAAGAGTCAGGTTGAACAAGGAACATTCCAATCACAAGGGTCACATGACATTCTAGGTGAAGCTCTTCAGAAGCAGCCAAATGGAAGCAGGGTGCAAAGAGTGGGGCAATTCGTCACCCCATCTATGTACTTTCATGTCCCTGATGCCACTGAGTTAGCAAGAGAAAGAAAGATGTATCAAGAGAGTTTCCAATTCATGTCTGCTTAATTAGAACGCATGAATGCAAGGTTAAATGAGTACAGCAATACTGAAGTTGGAAGTTCTAACTTTCCTAAGCCCAAAACTTCCACTGGTGTTCAGATTGACAATGATCAACAATCCCCTGAAACTCTTGGAAAAAGAAAGGTATGTGGCCTGTTACATGTCATTATTTTATTTCCATTTGTATATGCATGAATTACTACTAATGGTATGTATTTTGATTATTGCATAGGCTGATTTCCCATCGGGTAAGTAGACTCCAAAATCTGTGAAGAGTAAAATCAAGGATAGTCCCACCACAATTTCCCAAGCAACTCCTCAACAAACCCCCGAAAAAGTAGAGTGTGAAATTACTTCAAAGCCCACACCGAGAAGATCTCCTAGACTAACTCCTAAAGTACTAGATAGGTAGTTCTCCTATCATGACAAAGTACCCAACAAAGAACCACTAGTCATCAAACCAGCAGAAGTACCCAAAAATGAACCACTGGTCATCAGACCAGCAGAAGTAGCCAAAAAAGAACCCCGAGTCATCAGACTAGCAGCAAAAGACCTCAATGTACGTGTGAAGAATACACGGGCAGCAGCACGATCAAGAAAGAATGACAAGAGTGAATATATGAACATGTTTACCATGTTCATCGAGAATTCTTTACCTCGGTTGATCAGGATTCGGCATGACACAGCAACCTTTGGTGAAATTTGGGAAACACACTTAGACAAAATGATTTGTGCTGAAATCATTGAGTTTAAAGAGGTCTCAAACTGCATCATTAACATATGGATCAAGTACGGTAAATCATAACTTATGTTTTAGTAAACTTGGCCCTATTATTTTGTTTCCTATATTCAAACTTACTTCGTTATATATATTTGTTTCCTCTTAGACACCTGTATGAGGAGATGGAGAGCAGTGGAAGTACTAAACCAGTTCAGTTTGGGCTTTTTGAGAAGCTATATCCAAAGGTTAGCTTCAAGGACAGGACTCAATACATTTCAAAACTGTTAGGCTTGGCAGAATTGGGACAAGTCATCGTATTCCTGTATAACCTTGGGTGTAACCTTTTTCATTTGCTAGTTATATTCTTTAATTTGTAGATTAATCACGAAGTTAAAAACTTTTACTTGTAATTCATGTGTGAGAACAATTTTTACTTTATTTAGTGCCTACTGGGTGTTATTGGCAATTGATATGGTGAGACGTACAACCTATTATCTTGATCCTTTGGAAGGTAGTCCTGATGAAGAGCTAATGCAGATTGTCAATTAGTTAAGTTTGTTATTTGTATCTTTGATCATGCTGTTTTATTTTTATGTCTTATGCTAATTATTTGCTAACGTTAGCTATGTCTCTTAATTGTAGGGGGATTCGAATACATCAGAGTTTAAATTCTGATACAAAGGCCAGTGTTCAATGGATACCTGTCAAGGTAAAAATTAGACAAACCTAACTAATTATTGTTAACGTACAGTAAAAAATTAATGTAATTTTGATCTTGTAGTGTCCAAGGCAGCCGAGCAGCTTTGAATGTGGTTACTATGTGATAAAATACATGCAAGATATCATCACAAATGTGAACGTTCTGAAAAATAATGTAAGTATTGAAAACGATTTTTACAATACTGCATCATATTGTTTTAATTTATCGTGAAATGAATCAGCTCAAACACTTATTTTGTGCTTCTTTATAGTTATCTTTTTATTGCGTATTGTATGCATTTTATAAACTGTGAGGGTACTTATAATGGTGACTATGTTGCATATTGTTGAATAGATTATATGAATATCCATATAGACATGAATTAGGATTTGGGATATACATAATGTACTGCATATCCCAACACAAAACAATTGTTTGGGTTGCAAAGTAGTTGTTAGTGGAGATGTGCTATGGTGTCGTTGCTTGTACTTTACTTTGATGAGGATAAGTTGTCATCCTAATTAAGGTTTTGTATCTACATCCATATTTGTATTAAATTGCGTACTGTTGGGGTTCACAAGTTGCTTCGGCTATCAAATATTGTTGCTGTTGGGGTTCACAAATTTTTTTTTTTTGGAATTACCATGATCAGGATGTTCAGTATTTACCTATATAATTTTGGATAAAACAATAACATTGTTGGAGTTTATTTGTTGGCTTTAATTGTTAACAAACAAATATATTTAAATGAATGATAATTAAGTAGTTTAGTCAAGGATTTTCGGTGAATAACTTGTTGTTTTAAAATTAAAGTTCAAGGGAGTTGAGGAATACACTGTCAAGGACCTCTCGCGACTTCGTGATCAGTGGGCTACATACGTTGCCAAGTTAATTACAGCCTACAATCGCGAGGTAACATACAAGTAATTTATGATTATTTTTCCTTAAAAATATACAAGACTTATTTTTTGTGGTGTGCTAATTGATTTTATATACTTGTAGGTGGAAAAAAATGAAGGCATATGCGAACTCCAAAATCAGTGACTCCAAAATCAGTGACATTGTTATCTATTTTTTCTTCTTGGCTAAATTTTCCGAACTTAATTTAGTACTTTATCGTGTATACTACTTGTTCAAAACTTAATTTAGTACTTGAATTTGTTTTTTACCCCCAAACAATGATGTATTTGAACTATTTTAATTTAACTGATGTATTTGAAATGTGTATTATGTGAATTGCATTACAAGATTTGGTATGTTTAATATATTTTGGGTTTATTTTAATTGTAAAATAAACAGGAATAATGTGATTAAAAAAATAAAACACAACCAGTATAACACCGTTAATACTGACACTAATTATTTAAATGACGATAAGAATTTTTTATGTTACTGAGTCAGTGGATTCCTGATACTGTAGTCACATAAATCAGTGACATGTAAATAGTATCATTAAATGCTAACACGTTTGAGTCACTATCCTTGTGACTCTCTAGTGACACAAAATATTGACATAGAAATAGTATCAACTGATACTAACACCAAAGTATCACTATTGTGGTGATACTATAGTGACACAAGATACTGACGCAAAAATCATTGACACTAAAAATTAGTGTCAGTGTATTCTGGCTTGAGCATTACTGACACAATTAACAAGTGTCAGCAAAAGTAATTACTCACTAAATTGGTGTCAATAAAGCCCATTTTTCTAGTAGTGAAGAATGAAACCATTTATGAAGAAATGCTTCCCATCACGTTTTCATAGCAAGCCAAATGCTCAGAGCATGAATTAGTTTTGTGTATTTTATAGCTCAAAACTAGTAGCATATATATCCTCTTTGTATATTGCTGGTATCTTTTCAGACGTATTGGCAGGTCGCTTGACAACCTCTACAGGGCTTAAAGGTGGCTTGATCATTGGTGGTATCATTTACTTGATTGGCGCAAGCCTTCATGCTTTAGCAATTAATATTGGAATGCTCGTCTTGGGTTGTGCCCTTGCTGGATTTGGATTTGGTTTCACAAATCAGGTGTTTAGATATTCTATAGTTTGCTAATAATTAAAGATTACGGCCATTTTATATGAGCCGCAATCACAAAAAAATGATAATTTTATGTTGGTAAACTATAATAGAGAAAGCGCCGCCTGTGGAACCTCAACATCCATGGGCTTATTCTCTAAATAGCAATTGGTGCACACAATATGACCAGTTGTTTCTCATAGATTTTCAAAACTATGTTGGGTAAAAATGGGATATGCATTTTGAAATGAATTTAGATTTATTGCAAATAGATTTGGGCAATTAAAACCCTAAAATTAATAATTTAATTAATTTTAGAAAATATTGTTCATCATTACTATTCATCAATATTGTTTACAGTTATTGTTCATTCGCAACAAAAATATTAATTTTCCAAAAACACAATAAATTGCAAAAATTAAATGACACAGAGACTTTTTCGTGGTTCAGATTTGTCAATCCTACATCCATGAGGCTACGCCCAGATGAAAAGTAATTAACTAAGTTGAGATGTTACAACCTATAGATTTGCCAAACTTAAGATTCTCACTTCTAATTTATCACCACACAGCTTACTCAACCTTAAACTGGATATGCTTCTCTTAAATAATTGCTACCCCTTTTGATCCACGATCCTTAAGGCACTTCGCAAAGTGATCAGTAGCAATTCTTTAATTCTTCAATATCTAGTGATTCAAGATCCACATAGACTCTCTACAGAGATAAAAAGAAGATAAGAAATCAAATCAACACAGCATTATGCGCCAAATCCGAATTCTTTACGGAGAAGGCCGAATTTTGCTTCTCTACTTTATGCTCTGTGTTGCACACCTTCAATTGTGAAATACCTCTCTTTATATAGGCGCTAGGGTTTCACAAAAATTGCAAGTTTTAAAGACTTTGATTCTTTCCAAATAAGAGTTTATTTTCTCTTATAATTCCTATGAATCTGAATAGAAATAAATTTGATCTTCTTGCCTTATTTGTCTACTAAAAAATGTCTAGAGTATTTAATAAACTTTCTGTTTGAACAAACTTCTTACTCTAAATAGATCTCATGTGCCAATTGTAGAATCTCATCATTAATTGACTTGCTAAATTAGACATCTAATTAAATTAGGAAACAAATATTCCTAATAAATCATAATCTCACTAAATTAGGGAATTAATAAATTAATCCCTATTACAAGATAAGTAATAAATAAAATTTCAATTTAACTAGACTTGTCATAAGATGCCAACTTTATAAATAATAAACTTTACAATTTCCCCCTTTGGCAATCTTGTGGCAAAAGCAATCCAATCACAAGTCTTCCATGAAACTTGGCGCTAAACTATGAATTTGAAACAAGTGTAAACAACAAGGAACTAACCAAAATAAATGGCAATTAGCATGTTAGTTCATTTAAATAAACCAAGGTAAGAATTAAAATAAAATGTTGATTTATTGATCAATAAATAGTAAGGCAACATTAAGTAATAAAAAGATGAACTCCCCTTAAGAACTAGAAACCCGAAGATCTAAAAATTCTTGAACAAAAATAAAATCTCCCCTAGAATTGAAATACTGCTCCCCTAACTCATTGCATCAAGAAATTGAAGACTTGAAATGAAAAATTCAATTCAATTACTCCCCCTCTTTTGACAAAAGATTACAAAAGGGAAGAAGTTTGGCATGCAATTCGGCGAAACGAGTAGAACGGTCAGTAATATCACGACCTTGTTTCAAAATCTTAGCATCAAGATGGACAAGATCAGGAGCAAAATAATTAGATGGAGGAGAAGAGCAAACAAATGTTGCAACAATGGTAGGAGGATCACAAAGAGTACTTGGAAGAGCTCCACCGGTGACAGTGTGTGAAGTTGCGTGTGGCGGCAGCTGGTGGTCGGCAACGGTAGCAGGAATAGTGGCGGTAGTGGTGGTGATCCTAGGGTCAAAGGTAGAAGGTCTAGAGTTACAACTATCTTCACTGGGATCACTTTCTATGGAGTTATTGTCATTTGAATGCATGGATTCTTCAAGAGGTACTTTTCCAAACTTGGGACCAAAATCCTCATCATCATTAAGCATATGAATTTCATGAGGTCTTCTACAACCAGAACAAAGGTAGGGTGAAAGAGTGTGATAATACTTTGAATTAAGTTGAGCATAAGAGCTCTCACCTTCCTTAAGTTTAGAGAGAATTGGAGCCATGGGAGGGGAATAATTAAAACAAGAAAAATTAAGCTAGAAGAAATAAAAATTATGGACCAACTAAAAGAAATAACGAGGAAACCAAAAACTTGAGTGAGAAATAATGATCCTAGGGACTTCCTTATATAGAAGAACTAACCTTATTCAAGGAGGATTTGGAAATTCTACTTGCATACGAAAAGAATCAATAAAGAAGATTTTATTCTAATTTAAGGTACCAACAAACATAAATTTTGTTCAAGTTCAATAAAAGAACATAATCCAACACTAACAAGTCAAAAACAAAAAAAGGAAAATGCAAACTCGAAATATTATGCATGATATTTTATGAAATAGACACAATGCAAAGTAGAGAACTTCAAAATTAAAATGACAGAATGAAATAGAATTATAACACAATCCACATACTGTTGAAAAACTTCATGAATCAGTTGTGACGGGCAAAATCATGAGAATGCATCATGAATTTTTTTAATTAAATAATGCATCATGAAATTTTTTTAATTAAATAATGCATTAATAACAAAATTGAAAAAGAAAATATGTCTAAGAATTTTCATAACAAGCATTAATCCATGAATTTTCCTCAAATAAGTAAAGATTAGAAAAATTTAAGCTTTTGTGTGTGTGCGCGCGCAAGCAATTCAATATATACTTTTTCCTAAACATTTATCTATATTCATAATCAAAGTCTTAAATATAAAATATAGAGTTGATCAAACTAAGCTTAACATCTTTATCTCTAATTTTTGACCATTTAAATTTTGACAGACATTTCTTTTTCTTTTTTCTTTTTCTTTTGGGGGATAGCAAAGCATATGCTTTTTGATTAAAAAATCTACGATCAGGAGCTTTTACTTTACCTCTTAAGGTAGCATTCTTCTCATGGTAGTTCATCTCTGTCATATTTGTAATACGTATTCTCAAATTACTCAAGGATAGCTTCATCTTAACAATTATAGGTAGTTATTTCTGACCATAGTGTCTATATATATTTGAGGTCTATAACAAGATAAGAATCAAGGCAAACAGTCATAACTCAAGTTAAATTTTTTTCAACAAAGACCATGTCAATATCAAAACTTTGAGTCAAAGTAAAGACTGAATTATCATTCTTATGCTTTTGAAGAAAGGTTAAATAACTCTAATAAAAAATTGCTTAAAGATTTTAAGTCTTTAAAAACATGAAAAACTGCTTGTTATTTCTTAATCAAGATTTATCAAATTTTTTTTTATTAAAACGAAACACAAAAAACAATGATTTAAAAATAAAAACTCATAAATGCATGTCCTATATCTAATGCACAATTGCATGATTTAAATATAAATGCAAAAAAAAAAAAAATATTTTGACTTACATGGAACACACACATAAAGCTTTCCTTAAAGAATTAAATCGTTTCGAGTCTAAAGCTTTTGTGAAGATATCTGCAAGTTGTTTTTCTTTATCAATGTATTATAAGGACATGGTCTTACTCTCAACTAAATCTCTAATGAAGTGATGACTAATATCAATATGCTTAGTCCTAGAATGTTGAACAAAATTTTTAGAAATATTGATAGCAGTTGTGTTATCACAAAACACAGTCAAAGTATTGAAATACTAACTAGCAAACCCAAAAGAAGGGTGAATTGAGATTTTAAAATTTAAGTTAAGCAAACCACACAAAAATTTAATATCATGCTTTAATGGAATCAAAAACAATAAATTCAATAAAGCACAATTATAAGAGAGTAGGGGAAGAGAAAACAAACACAAGAATTTTTACGTGGTTCGGCAATCGACACCTACGTCCACGCCTCCAAGCTCACCCAGCTTGAGGATTTCACTATCCAAGCCTCCCAAGGCTTCAAGTTCTTTACAATTGAATTCCAAGGTGTCAATGGACCTTTACAATCAAGAGATTATCTTCTCAATCTCTTCACCCCAAGTGTTTCTCACACTTGTACACTAACAATTTGATGGGAAATGAAAATTACAACAAACAACTCTCTTTCAAAGTGGATATACAAATTGATGCTCAATATATGTTGTGTGCACTTGTTTATACTTGCCAAGATTATAAACGTTTTGGTGACAATTGACTTGCCACTTTGTGAATTCGGTTAGCCACTTTTATATTACTGTTACAACAAATATTTGAATTTTAGAACATTCGGCATGCCGCTTTTGGAATCCGGTTAGCCACTTTCATTCCAGTGAGCTACTGCCCATAATCCAGCTTGCTGCTTTGTAAAATCCGGTTAACCGCCTAGCTATAATGACTGCTACAGTGAACTATTTTTTAAAATTATAGTGTTGACCCAAAACTTTATAAAATTACACTATGGCCCAAAATGTCATAAACCTTTGTACAGAGATCCAATTTCAGGATTTCTAAATAGTGCTTGTTATTCCCAAAACTTTATGAAATTATGATATCACCCAAAATGCTATGAAACTTGTCAAATAAGTGTTTCTCCATAATTCCAAGCAATACTTGTTAATTTTAAAGTTTTTAAAACTTTTTCAATTAGACCATAAACTTGAAAAACAACCAATTTTATAAAATCATTTTTCCATTAAACATAAAACCTAATGTGAAAATAATGATTTATTTAAAATGTATAAAAAATCATTTGAGTTTTTTAAAACTTAATCATTCTTAATTTTGTTTGTTATCATCAAAATCAACATTATGGATACATAAATGTTAACAATCTCCCCCTTTTTTATGATGACAAACTTTTCACGTATTTAAATAATGATTCTATAAATTGCTCCCCCTAAATGTAAGCTTCTCTTACAATTTAGCATGTATTCTTCTCCCTCTTCATCATCAAAAAGAAAACTTAGTGGAAAAGAAAAAGAGTAGCAAATTTGTTACCCATGTTGTTCGAGTAGAAAGATCATGAACCATTATTCCATCAATTACCAAATCAACAACTCATAACATAAAATTATCATATAAAACAACCATGTAATCAAATCATCATCATATCCCAAAATCATCAAAATCATCACCATAATCACATATCAATCATCAAAACAATACTAAAAGTGCATATTATTCTCCTCCTTTTGACAACATCAAAATGATATATTACTTTGTCTCCCCCTAAATATATGGCCAATTTAAAATTTTAACTAAAATGATTTTATCCAAAAAAATATTATATTTATCTCCTCCTTCATCATGAAAAAAAAAAAATAGATAGATGCAATCGAAACAAGATCATAAAAAATAATTCGATGAAGATATTACATATTTTGTGCGAGCAAAAATTTCGGTAGTCTCCCCTAAAAAATAAACAAATCCTCAAATACACAACATGGTTAAAAAAAACTTCCATATAAACTTAAACAATTATAACAAACCAATAACTCCATTAATTCATCAAGCAACACACATATAATCATCAATCATCAAAATCATCAAGTAATCAATTTTAATAGTATTAATAACATGATTAGAGATATTAATAAATTTCATCATCCCAAGTTCATGCCAAATTTTTTAAAATTGTTCTTTGCAAAGAGGTTTCGATTTGTTTACCAAATTAGCATGCAAAAGTTATAAAAAACATATTATCAACTATCCAAGCTCCATAATTACTAATCACATTATAGAAATCAAGACATCTAAACTTATCAAAGATCTAATGTGACATTTCAATATAAATTAAAAAATCTTGTATGCTTAAAATTCTCGAAGTATATGTATATTCAAAACAAGTAATGCATATTCAACTATATATCAATTAAGTACAAAAAAAAAAATGCATCCATTCACCAATCATAGATTGCCTAAGATCAAACTTCATCAAATACAATATAATCATCAAAGCACATTCTTTATCATCAAAACTTAATTAAAGCATAAGTACATAATGGCAATATATAAATCATCAAAATCAACATAGCTATTAAGAAAAGCCATCATTATGAGCTAAAGAACAAGTGATCAAATCCATTATTACAAATGCTCACATAGGCCAATTTAAGGAATGATGATATAACAAAATAAATGACATATGAATTCACACATACATAAGTGATGAACAAATAAGGAAGATGAATAAATGACATGAATCATGATGATAGACAATTAAAAAAATTGAGATCAAAGTTCATACAATCATCAAAATCAAACAAAGGCAGCATGATAAGTTGACATGCTACCATCATATATATTTATCCATACATCATGATTACATACAATAATAATTCAATTATATAAACGTACGAGCATACTTTTGCAAATTCAAGCTATTATCCATCTATCATGATTCATTCAACAAAATCAATATGGCAAGAATTGTTACAAAAACAATTAAATCATCTTGCCTCATCTTTTTCTCCTAGATCATAATCAAGTGATTATCCTCACAAGCTTTCATCATGGAACTCTCCACCATTTCTTGATTATAGTACCTACAAAAAAGAATTCAAGTTATGCCTTTTTGTACTAAAATACTCTTCGGTCCTTGAGTGTTAGCAATGATTCCTTTTGGAACTCAAATACATTTTGCTCCATAATATGCACTTCTTTTAACTGGACATCTATTCTTGATGTGACCATCTTGATTGCAATGGTGGCATATAACTTGATTGTTAATGGAGGTACTCTTCACAAAGTAACTCTTGTAATACTTTTGTTTCAAATTTGACTTATAGTCAATACCTCCTTTGTCGAACACACATTTTTGTGAATTAAGCAAGTTATCCAACATCTTTTGCCCATTTCTAAATTTTAAGACAACATCACTAAGTTTAATTTTCTTTTTCTTGAGCATTTCATTTTTCTTTTTCAAATCATCTACATGTGATTCTATATGTTCATGTGAAGTGTTAGGTTTCTCATTTGATAATGCAACTCTATCATGCAATGTTTTATTTTCTAATTCTAGGCAACTAATCTTTGCACTTACAGATTCATTTTCATTTATGAGCTCTACCGTTTTCTTTTTAAGACATGCATTCTTTTTACCAACTTTCATCAATTCATCATACAATTCTTTAAAAGCATCATATGACTCATCATAAGTAGGAAGATCATTTACCTCATCAAGTTCATCATCTCCTATTGCCATAAGTGATAGGTTTGACACTTCTTGCGAATCTTCTTCATCACTCGATTCTTCATCTCTATCATCCGAAGTAGCCACCATGGATTTCTTCTTGAGTTTGTTGAGAAGTGGACACTCCGATCTTATATGGCTAGGCTTTTTGCATTCAAAACAAACAATTGCCTCCTTCTTCCCTTTCTCCACCTTAAAGTTTTCTCTCATGAGATCTTTAAAATTTCTTCTCTTGATTTGCTTCTTGAAGATCCTTCTAAACTTTATAACAATCATTTCAATGCCTTCATCTTCAAAGTCACTTCTATAATATCTCTTTCAACTATAGAAGATTTAAAAGCAAAGCTCTTCTTCTTTTTATCTTCATCAATTCTTTCATAAGCTATATCTTCTTCATAGGAAATAAGTGAACAAATAAGATCATCACGAGATAAAGTATTAAGATTTTTTGCTTCTTATATGGTCATTCTCTTTGGTCTCCACTCTTTCGGCAATGATCTAATAATTTTCTTCACTTTTTCACTATTAGTAAATATCTTACCTAGTGCTTCAAGAGAATTCACAATATCGATGAATCTAGTGTACATATCATGAACACTCTCATTTGATTCCATTTGAAACATCTCATATTACCTAGTGAATCTACTAATTTTACACTCCTTGACTTGATTTGTTCCTTCATATACAACTTCAAATTTCTTCCAAATTTCATAAGCACTTTTACAACTAGAATCTCTATGAAATTCTTTTTATCTAAAGCACAAAATAATGCATTCATTGCCTTGGAGTTTAACGATATCTTTTTCTTTTCCAATTCACTCCAATGACTTGACGGTTTTGAAAAATCATCTCTTACTTCATTTTTAGTCATAGGCATGAATGGACCATCACAAAAAACTTACCAAATTTCATAATCTAAAGCTTGCAAATAAATTCTTATCTTAGTTTTCCAATATGGGTAGTCATTACCATCAAAGAACGGTGGTTTAGTTGTGGATTGTCCTTCCCTAAAGGTTGAGTCATTTTGGGTTGCCATTGATCTTTAGCTTTAGACGGTTAAGTCTAAACAAGAGCATCTTACTCTGATACCAAATGAAATACTAATTAGGAAACCCAAGAAGGGGGTTAATTGAGATTTTAAAATTTAAGCTAAGCAAACCACACAACAATTTAATCTAATGCCTTAATAGAATAAAAAACAATAAATTCAATAAAGCACAATAATAAGAGAGTAAGGGAAGAGAAAACAAACACAAGGAGTTTTACGTGGTTCGGCAATCTCCACCTACGTCCACGCCTCCAAGCTCACCCAGCTTGAGGATTTCACTATCCAAGCCTCTTAAGGCTTCAAAGTTCTTTACAATTGACTTCCAAGGTGTCAATGGACCATTATAATCAAGAGATTATCTCCCCAATCTCTTCACCCCAAGTGTTTCTCACACTTGTACACTCACAATTTGATGGGAAATGAAAATTATAACAAACAACTCTCCTTTTACGTGGATAAACAAATGATAGCTCAATGAAGATTTAATCTATGATGATTTGCAAAATTAAAGCTCAATATATGTTGTGTGCACTTGTTTATGCTTGCCAAGATTACTAAACATGAATTGGATTTGAGTTTATATACTTTGAGCCCAAAAACTAGCCATTATAGACTTTTTGGTGATAACTGGCTTGTCGCTTTGTGAATATGGTTAGCCATTTTTATGTTACCGTTACAACAAATATTTGAATTTTAGAACATCCAGCATGCCGCTTTCGGAATCCGGTTAGCTACCTTCATTCAAGTGAGCTACTGCCTATAATCCGGCTTGCCGCTTTGTAAAATTCGGTTAGCCGCTTAGCTACAGTGACTGTTACAATGAACTATTTTCTAAAATTATAGTTTTGACCTAAAACTTTATAGAATTACACTATGGCACAAAACGTCATAAGCCTTTGCACAAAGATCCAATTTCAGGATTTCTAAATAATGCTTGTTATTCCAAAAACTTTTTAAAATTTGATATCGCACAAAACGCTATGAAACTTGTCAAATAAGTGTTTCTCCATAATTCCAAGCAATACTCGTTAATTTTAAAGTTTTCAAAACTCTTTCAATTAGACCACAAACTTGAAAAACAACCAATTTTATAAAATTATTTTTCCATTAAACATAAAACCTTTATAATTTGAAAATAACGATTTATTTAAAATGTATAAAAAATAGTTTGAGCTTTTAAAAACTTAATCATTCTTAATTTTGTTTGTTATCATCAAAATAAACATTATGGATACATAAATGTTAACAAGTGTCTTAAATTATACCATAATCTGCAAGCATTTGTTTCATATAGAGTAACTGGGTGCAACAACTTCCAACTGCAATATATTCAGCTTCAATCATGGAGAGAGAAATTTAATTCTGTTTAATCCTCTAGTGGTGCTTTTTTCTATCATCACATTTTCAGCCCAATCTGCATCACTATATCCTGTAAGACTTGAATTAGTGTCATTAGTGTACCAAATACCATCATTAATTTTTCCACTACCAAAACAAATGATTTGTTTGATAACAGCTAAGTGTGACTCCTTTGGGTTTACTTGGTACCTAGCACATACACCAACACCGAAACATATGTCAAGTCTACTTGCAATCAAATAAAGTAAGTTACCAATCATGCTTTTGTAAAGAATAGGATCAACAATAGAACCATTATCACAAATAGTTAACTTGGTATTAGTACCCATAGGAATTCTCATGTGTTTTACAGAATCTAAGCCAAACCTCTTAACTAAACTCTTGACATACTTACTTTGATTAACAAAAATTCCATTCTCCATTTGTTTCACTTGCAAACCCAAAAAGTAAGTCAATTCTCCCACCATGTTCATCTCAAATTCCTTTTTCATTTGACTGAAAAATTCTTCCACATGATCAGAAGTAGTAGAACCAAACACTATCTCATTAACATAGATTTGAACGACTAAAATCCCTAGATTAAATTGCTTAATAAATAGTGTTCTATCTACTTCCACTCGCTTATAGCCATTTTTAAGCAAAAATTTGGCCAACCTTTCATACCAAGCTCGTGGAGCTTGCTTTAAACCCTATAAAGCATTTTTCAATTTAAAAACACGGCTTGGGAAATGAGGGTCTTTAAAACCTTTAGGTTGTTCAACATAAGCTTCTTCATTTAAGATAACATTAAAAAAGGCACTCTTAACATCCATTTGAAATAATTTAAAGCCTATTAAACAAGCAACTGCAAAAAGCAAACAAATAGATTTGAGTCTAACAACAGGTGCAAAGGTTTCATCAAAGTCAACACCTTCAATTTGCGTGTAGCCTTGTGCAACCAACCTTGCTTTATTTCTCACTATGTTATCAAATTCATCAGTTTTATTCTTAAAAATCCATTTGGCTTCTCTAACATTAGTGTGACTCGGTCTAGGTACTAGCATTTATACATCATTTCGCTCAAATTGTTCTAATTTTTCTTGCATAGCTTTAACCTAAAATTCATCAACTAAAGCTTCCTTAACATTTTTAGGTTCAGTTAAAGATACGAAGTAAGTAAATCTTACCATATTTCCATATATTTTCCTTGTGACCATTTGTTCATCAAGATTACCTAAAATAAGATCAGATGGGTGATGTTTTGTAACTCTTGATGATGTTTCCTTTCGGATTGGGTCCTTTAGGTGCCTAGAGTTTTGAAACTTTCTCTTTCACATTCTCTGGAGTTTCTTTAGAGGCGCCTTCTTCAACAAGTTCTTTTTCTTTCAAAGAAGGTTCACTAGATTGACCTTTATCAAAAACTTGATCTTCAAGAGTAGCTGTCAATTGAGAAGCTTTAACAAACGCACTTTTTGAATTTGAGTCTTTACTATCTTGATATTCAAGACCATGATGGTCTAAGCTAGATTTTCCAATTGACAAAATATGATCTAACTTTTGAATTCCAGAATTCATCATTTTGAGTGACTTTTTGGTGTTCTCTAATTTTGTGGTCACTGCAAGCAATTGATTATCTTTGTTAGCAAGTAAAAACTTGTAATGAATTATTTCACTCTCAAGTTTCGCCTTATTATCCAAAAGATTGGATACTAGAGTCATCAAGGTCATATTCTTATTGTAGACTTCTTCCTATTTAGCAAACATCGTCTTGTAGCTTTTATGAAAAGATTTCTTGTCATTTATATCAATGTCAGTAACGTCACTATGTGAATCATTATTCTTATTATCATGTTGCACAATTGTGTCAAGATGGGAATTAGTTTCTTCCTTGCAAGGAGCAAAGTGCGAGGCTTTAGAAGTAGATGTACCTCTGATGTTTGATTCCTGTTCATTGCCATCAGTATATTTTGACACATCATTATGGACAACAAGTCCTCCAATAAATTCCTTTTCATCAATGCTATAATTAGAATCATCATCACTCCAGGTGGATTGCATTGCTTTCTTTTTCATAAAAGTGTTAGCACATTGTACTTGTAAGTGTCCTATGCCTCCACATTCTCTGCATCGAATACCCTCAAGTTTGTTAAAATCAAACAATTTAGAATTAGAGTTAGAATAACCTTTTTGAGCTGTTGGAGCTACTAATGTAGAAGTCTCCTTTGGTTTGTTAAAGTTCTTCATTTTCAACATCTTCTTGAAATTCTTTGCAATGAGTATAGGTCAATTACTCACGTATAGATATGGATCATCATAATCACTTGGTTTGGTGGCGGGAACCTGTATTTCAGCCTAAAAAGCAACACTCTTTTCTTTCTTGGGATTCAAATTGAAGTAGTTAGACATATCAACATATTATTCTCATTAAGTGAACCCCTAGTCATGGTAGACATATCAACATATTCTTCAATGGCAAAAATTTTAGGATGATATCTAGGATGGATAGATCTTAAGATTTTTCTACAAATTTCTTCCTCAGAAATAGGTTTTTCAAGAGCAAAAAAATCATTAACCATAGCAAGGATTCTAGAATTAAATTCAGGTTTCATGTTCATGCATTTTCAAGTTTTCAAAATCAGACATAAGTTTATGAAGTTTAGAACATTTTATCGTATTGTCGCCTTCAAAGTACTTTGGAGTACATCCCAAGCAGCTTTAGATGTCTTGCATGTAGAAATTAGTTAGTGTTGAAACACGTCAAGTCCATTGACAATAGCATTAAGTCCTTTTGCATTATATCTATATGTATCGAGTTCATCATTGGTCCATTCTCTGATTAACTTTGGAGATTCTGCACCATCTTTACCAGTTCTAGTGGGTGGAGTATATCCAATAAATACGCATTGGCAGACTCTTTCATCAATATCCATCAAATAAATTTCCATCCTTTGCTTCCAATAAGCATAATTCATCCCATCCAGTACAGGTGGACGAACCAAAGAGCCTCCCACTCTTTGCAAACTCATACTTACAAAATAGATCTAGGTTTCAAGATTCTTACTAAATAAACAGTTAGTGTCCCGCTCTGATACCAATTGAAAGGAATTTAGTTCAATTGTAAATAGATGTAGGCAATTAAAACCATAGAATTAACAACTTAATTAATTTTTGAAAATATTGTACATAGTTACTATTCATGATAACTGTTCATCCACAACAAAAATATTTATTTTCCAAAAACACAATAAATTGCAGAAATTAAATGGCAAGAAAATTTTTCCGTGGTTCGGATTAATCAATTCTACACCCAAGAGACCACGCCCAGATGAAAAGTAATTCACTATGTTAAGATGTTACAACCTATGGATTTACCAAACTTAAGACTCTCACTTATAGTTTATTACCATATGGCTTACTCGACCTTAGACTGAATCTGCTTACTAAATTGAGATGTTACAACCTATGGATTTACCAAACTTAAGACTCTCACTTATAGTTTATTACCATATGGCTTACTCAACCTTAGATTGAATCTGCTTCTCTTGAATAATTGCTACCCTTTTTTATCCGTGATCCTCAGGGCACTCCGCAAAGTAATCAATAGCAATTCTTCAATTCTTTAGTGTCTAGTGATCCAAGATCCACATAAACTCTCCACATAGATGAAAAGAAGATAAGAAAATAAATCAACACAATAGTATGCACTAAATCCGAATTCTCTAAGGAGGAGATCGAATTTTGCTTCTCTATTTTATGCTCTGTGTTGCACACCTTCAATTGTGAATACATCTCTTTATACAAATTCTAGGGTTTCTAAAAAATTGGAAGTCTTAAAAGTTGGATTCTTTCCAAATAAGAGTTTCTTTCCTCTTATAATTCCTACGAATCTGAATAGGAATAAATCTGATCTTCTTGCCTTGCTTGTCTCTCAAGAAATATCTAGAGCATTTAATAAACTTCCTGTTTGATCCAACTTCTTGCTCTAAATAGATCTTATGCTCTAATTATAGAATCACATCATTAATTGACTTGCTAAATTAGATATCTAATTAAATTAGGAAACAAATATTTCTAATAAATTGGAATCTCACTAAATTAGGGAATTAATAAATTAATCCTTATTACAACAAATAAAATTTCAATTTAACTAGACTTGCAATAAGATGCCAACTTTATAAATAATAGACTTAACACATTGAAAGTTCTTTCATGAACTTGGAAACAATTTGAATTGATGAGACACTAAAATAAATAAAATAAAATAAAATTATATGAGTATAGAAGGGATTTGGATGACATTTACTCAATAAAAATCTATATATAAATGGATTATGATTCTGTGATCCAGGAAAAATAGATTTTTTCTTAAAACCATCATTAAAACAAAAACAATGATGACAATCTATTAACCGTCATAAAAAATTACCAATGACCTTCAATAAGATGATAGTTTCAAGACAGTTATTTATGTTGATTTTAAACAGTCATTGGGCTAATGTTTTTGACTTTTTTTAGTAGTGGCTTATTACTGATGGCATTGAATGGTGTTTACCGACAGCTCTGATATATCTTGCAGAGGCAACACCTACAAGATGGTGAGGTTCAATTGGTACAGGCTTTCAGATATTTGTTTGGATTGGAGTGACCATTGTTATTTAGCTTAATTATTATTTGATAGCATCCTTAAGTTCTAACATTTGGCTCAATGCCTCATGTTATCTGGATTCCCCACTGTTGTAATGACAATTATAGCATTTTTCATCCCTGAACACACCAAGTAGCCTTATCGACCGAGGAATTAGCGCATATGCTGAAAATGAGTTGAAATACCTAATTTAAGTACAACTAAGACATAAGAATCGCCAATGAAACGCCAAACAAGATGCTTTTGGAAAGGAAATATAGACCCAACCTAGTGTTTACAATGGCTCTTCCATCATTTCAACTACTTAATGGGGGTAATTGGAACAGTATGCTTGGAGGTGTCATTATTAGATCTCTTAACATGGTTTAAGAGAGGCTTTGACTCTGTTAGTGTTAGAGGGCACGATTTTTCTTCTCAGTTTGTTCTGAAATACTAGTTATGCAACCCTAAAGGGGGGTGAATTGAGATTTTAAAGCTTAAGGTAAACAAACCACACAACAATTCAATCTATTGCCTTAATGAAATAAAAAACAATAAATTTAATAAAGCACAATAATAAAAGAGTAAGGGAAGAGAGAGTAAACAAAATGATTTTTTCGTGGTTCGACAATCCCTCCTACGTCCACGCATCCAAGCAAACCAAGCGTGAGGATTTCATTATCCAAGCCTCTCAAGGCTTCAAATGCTTACAATTGACTTTCAAGGTGTCAATGAACCTTTACAACAAGAGATTATCCTCAATCTCTTAACTCAAGTGTATCCCAACACTTACAACCTCTCAAGGATAAAGATTACAAATGAATTTTCTCTCACACAATGTGTTTGATTACAAATGAATGCGCAATGTGTGAATCAAAGAAATAAAAACAAGCTTGAAGCTCAATAATGGTTATATGCTTAGTATCAAGCTCAATAATAGCTCTTGGATCTCTTCTTGTTTGAATTTGATTGAGCCATTTTATAATTGGAGCTAAAAACTAGCCATTATTGACTTTCTGATAGAATTTGGATCGCCGTTAACTGTTATCGATTTACTGTTTTGACTAGTCCAAATGACTGTTGGACTGAATTTCAAATAAACGGTTAGCCATTTGTAATTATCGGTTAACCATTTGGAATTATCGATTAATCGTTAATTTCTAGAAACTACAAAACAAATTAATACCTCTCTGGAAATTATCGGTTAGCCATTTTCAGTAAACCGTTAACCGTTTGCTACAGTGATTGCTACAATGAAACTATTTTCTAATATTATAGTTTTGTCTAAAAACTTTCTATAATTATACTATGGCCCAAGTCTCCATAAAACTTTACAAATAAGTCTATTTCCAAAGTTACAAAAACTTTTTCAATATAGACCATTAATTTGAAAATAACCAATTTCATAAAATCATTTTTCCATTGAGTATAAAACCTTTATAATATGAAAATAATGATTTATTTAAAATGTATGAAAAATAATTTGTAACTTTTAAAAGCTTAATCATTCTTAATCTTGTTTGTTATCATCAAAATCAACATTGTGGATGCATATATGCTAACAATCTCCCCTTTTTTGATGATGACAAACCTTACATGTATTTAAAAAATGATTTCACAAATTGCTCCCCTTACAATTTGCCAATTAGCTAAATTAACAAATTTAAATACATGTATTCTTTTCCCCCTTCATCATAAAAAAGAAAACTTAAGGGAAAAGAAAAAGAGTAGCAAATTTTTTTTACCCATGTTGTAACAAGTTTAAATACATGTATTCTTCTCTCCCTTCATCATAAAAAGGAAAACTTAGTGGAAAAGAAAAATAGTAGCAAATTTGTTACTCATGTTATTCGAGTAGAAATTTCGACAGAATCTCCCCCTAACAACAAGCATCACCTCAAATACAAGTTTAGTAATATCACTCCCAAATCATCATAAATTATCATACAAACCAACTCCATACACAAATCACACAATCCATTAACCATAAAAAGATCATGAACCATTATTCCATCAATTACCAAATCAGCAACTCATAACATTAAATCATCATATAAAACAATCATGCAATCAAATCATCACCATAACCAACCATCAAAAGAATGCTCAAAGTGCATGTTATTCTTCCCCTTTTCTCATCATCAAAATGATATATTACTTTGTCTCACTGTTTTGACAACAAAAATGTTCAAAATGCATATTATCCAAAATAGAAGCAATAAGAACTAAGTAAAGTTGCGAGGTAGCTCCCCTTATTAATAATCAAGAAAACAAGTAATAGATCAAGCAAAGGCATGCAAAAGTCATAAGAGCATATTATCAACTATCCAAGCTCTATAATTACTAATCATATTTTAGAAATCAAGACAACTAAACTCATCAAAGATCTAATGTGACATTTCAATATAACTTAAAAGATCTCTTATGCTTAAAAATCTCAAAGTACATGTATTTCTCCCCCTTTTGATATCATTTAAAGCAAGTAACGCATATTCAACAACACATCAATAAGTACAAAAAAATGCATCCATTCACCAATCATAGATCCCATAAGATCAAACTTCATCAAATAGAATGTAATCATCAAAGCACATTATTTATCATCAAAACTTAAGCAAAGCATAAATACATAATGGCAATATGTAGATCATCAAAATCAACATAGCTATTAAGATAAGTCATCATTATGAGCTAAAACAACAAGTGATCAAATTCATAAGTACAATAAGTCATATATGCCAATTTTATAAATGAATGATGATATAACACAATCAATGGCACAATAATTCACACATACATAAGTGATGAACAATTAATGTTTAAGTCATGGATAATGATTTAGAAATATCAAATGAGCAATAAAAACATAACGATAATGGATTTTAGGGGGATAAATGTTTGTGTTTAGCTTCTTGAAGAGAGTGTGATGAACAAATAAGGAAGATTAATAAATGACATGAAACATGATGATAGACAATTAAAAAGATGAAATCAAAGATCATACAATCATCAAAATCTAACAAAGACATCATGAAAAGTTGACATGCTGCCATCATATATATCTATCAATGCATCATGATTACACACAATAATAATTCAATTATGTAAGCGTACGTGCATGCTTTCACAAATTCAAGCTATTATCCATCCATCATGATCCATTCAACAAAATCAATATGGCAAGAATTGTCACCAAAACAATTAAATCATCTTACTCATCCTTTTCTCTTAGATCATGATCAAGAGATTATTCTCACAAGATTTCATTAAGGAACTCCCTACGATTTCTTGATTATGGTACCTACAAAAAATTTTTCAAGTTTTGCCTTTTGGTACTCATATACTTTTGGGTCCTTAAGTGTTAGCAATAGTTCCTTTTGGAACCCAAATACTTTTTATTCCATAATATGCATTTCTTTTAATTGGACCTTCAAGCTTCGTATGACCATTTTGATTGTAATGGTGTCATACAACTTGATTGTTAATGGAGGTACTCTTCACAAAATAGTTCTTATAATACTTTTGTTTTAAATTTGGCTTATAGCCAATACCTCCTTTATGAAACACACATTTTTTGTGAATTAAGCAAGTTATATAACATCTTTCCATTTGTAAAATTTAAGACAACGTCACTAAGTTCAATATTCTTTTTCTTGAGCATCTCATTTTCCTTTTTCAAATCATCTACATGTGATTCTATATGTTCATGTGAAGTGCTAGGTTTCTCATTTGATAACGCAATTTTATCATGAAATGTTTTATTCTCTAATTCTAGGCATGTGATCTTTGCACTTAGAGATTCTTTTTTATTTGTGAGCTCTACCATTTTCTTTTTAAGACATGTATTCTTTTTACCAATTTTTATCCAATCATCATGCAATTTCTTAAAAGCATCATATAATTCATCATAGTTAGGATCACTTACCTCATCAAGTTAGTCAACCGATTCATCTCCAATTGCTATAAATGCCAAATTTGACACTTCATGAGATTCCTCCTCATTTGTAGTCTCCTGATACACAACTTCAAGTATTCTCCAAATTTCATAAGCATTAGAACAATTTGAAACTCTATGAAATTCCTTTTTATCTAAGGCAAAAAATAAAGCATTCATAGCCTTGGAATTTAAAGACACATTATTCCTATCCGACTCACTTAAAGCATTCTTCTTAAGAATCAATGAACCATCACAAACTATTTTCCATATTTCATAGTCTAAGGCTTATAAAAAGACTCTCATTCTAATTTTCTAATAAGGATAGTCATTACCATAAAAAAATGAAGGTCTAGTGGTGGATTGACCTTCCATGAAGGTCAAACTAATTTGGGTTGGTATAGATCTTTACCTCTAGATGATTAAGTCTACACAAGAGCACCTGACTCTGATACCAAATGAAATTCTAGTTATGCAACCCAAGAGTGGGGGTGAATTGGGATTTTAAAACTTAAGCTAAATCAACCACACAACAATTCAATCTATTACCTTAATGAAATCAAAAATAATAAATTTAATAAAGCATAATAATAAAATAGTAAAGGGAAGAGAGAGCAAACAAAATGATTTTTACATGGTTCGACAATCCCCGCCTACGTCCACGCATCCAAGCAAACCAAGCGTGAGGATTTCACTATCCAAGTCTCTCAAGGCTTCAAATGCTTACAAGACTTCTAAGGTGTCAATGAACCTTACAACAAGAGATTATCTTCAATCTCTTAACTCAAGTGTATCCCAACACTTACAACCTCTCTAGGATAAAGATTACAAATGAATTTTCTCTCTCACACAATGTGTTTGATTACAAATGAATGCGCAATGTATGAATCAAAGAAATAAAAACAAGCTTAAAGCTCAATAATGGTTATATGCTTAGTAGCAAGCTCAGTGATAGCTCTTGGATCTATTCTTGTTTGAATTTGATTGAGTCATTTTATAATTGGAGATAAAAACTAGCCGTTATTAATTTTCTGATAGAAATCGGAGCACCGTTAACTGTTATCGGTTTACCATTTTGACTAGTCCAAATGACCGTTGGGCTGAATTTTAAATAAACGGTTAGCCATTTGTAATTATCAGTTAACCGTTTGGAATTATCGGTTAGCCATTAATTTCCATAAACTGCAAAACAAATTAATACCTCTCTGGAAATTATCAGTTAGCCATTTTTAGTAAACGATTAGCCATTTGCTACAATGATTGCTACAGTGAAACTGTTTTCTAATATTATAGTTTTCTCCCAAACCTTTCTATAATTATACTATGGCCCAATTCTTCATAAAACTTTACAAATAAGTCCATTTCCAGAGTTTCAAAAAAAATTTCAATATAGTCCATTAATTTGAAAATAACTAATTTCATAAAATCATTTTTCCATTGAGTGTATAAAACCTTTATAACATGAAAATAATGATTTATTTAAAATGTATGAAAAATAATTTGTAACTTTTAAAAGCTTAATCATTTTTAATCTTATTTGTTATCATCAAAATCAACATTGTGGATGCATATATGCTAACATGTTCATCGCTACTTATTTGGTTAATAGAGTTGGACCTAGGCCCTCGTTGATAGAAGGTGGGTGCCAAATCTTTATTTGTCAGGTTAGTATTATACATAGTTTTTTTATTTCCCTCTCATTCATGGAGAATGACCCCTTTATAGGACACTCATATTTCTCCTTTTTATCTCTAAGATTCTTAGTTTTTTATTGTAAAATATCTTTGCGAAAAACATTGAGGCCCTATATATATGTGTGTGTGTATGTGCGCGCGCGCTTCTCTTTCTTTAAATTATATGCAATTATCATTATCAATTAATCTGATATATTTATTGGTCGTGAAATTACTACCGGTAGTCTTACTAGCATCAGATTCAGAGCCATCTCGCAATTCATTATTCTCAAATCGCTCAGCAGTTATGGCATTATTCCTAAGAGGCTTCATTGGTGTAGCAATTGCATGGTCTTGGAGGCCACTAACGTTGATTTTGGCTTGCGAACTACTGCTCATTGAGGTTCAGTCAACTGGTCAAAAATTAAGCACAACCATCACTTTCGTATGAGTGTTGCTAATGGTTTTCGATCTGCCGCCTGTTTTAGATCCGTCTCCCATTTTATGGTCAATTATTAAAGAAAATGATAAGTTTTTATGTTTTGTTTTTGTGCATTAGTGAATGGAAAATGCTTGTTGTCGATAATTTGGGGTTCTATTCATGTGAGTAATGCATCCTAGCTGCGAAGCAAATTAGTGGGTGTTCATGGAAAATGCTTATATTCTCAAATTTGTTTTTGAAATTATTTGTTTTCACTTTAGTGAGTTTCAATTTATTAGGTTTGAAGGTCAGTATATGGTAAATCAAATTGTTCTATGTTTGAGAGGTGAGTGAAAATTAGGAATTTTATATAGAAAAACTATTAACGCTTAGCATTATGGCACATACTTGAAAAGAGATGTGAACCATTTGTTGTGTTGGCATTTGGCAAGACAAGTGAATGAAAAAAATGTTGCATCAAATGCCTTCCCCTTATGCATTTCTTATTTACCAAAAAGGGTTTCTTTTTATTATTTAAAGGTGTCCAACTTAGAATCTAATCATAGACGAATGCTCAGCATTTCTAGATGCAGAAAAGAACTTTAGTTTTTAAGTCCAATGTTATATGTCTATTAACTGCCTAAGTCGCCCAGGAAGACCTCTTATGGACTGTTGGTGAAGATTTTTTTTAATATCACGAGTTTCATGAGATGACTTTTTATGCTCCAAATTAAGAACACAAACAACTCAAATATCAAGACATGCTTATCCTTATTTTCAAGGCATTATTTTAACACATGAATGTAATGCTTTTTAGAGGGTTTCCTCTCTTGTTTTTAACTTTTAATTTATCTTTTAATATTGGGATATTATCAATTTACTACCAAAGTTTTACTGACATATCATGTCAGTACCAAGGTTTGCCGAAAAGTGCATTTTACTACCAAAGTTTTTTGCGGTTATCATTTTACTACCAATCCGTTAACAACGTTAAAAAATTGATGATGTGTTGTTGATGTAATAAGGGCATAAAAGACATTTTCGGATATAAGGGCATTAAAGACATTTTGAGTTGAAGCAAAACGCAGCGTTTTGACAGAATATTTAAGAACAAAATCGACCGGCCCCCTCTCTCATTATGAAACCTCCGTCTCCGATCTCTCTTCATCGTTGCTGAGTGACGGTCGACTCCACTGTGAAACCTCCGTCTCCGATTTGTCTCCCTCGCAGCTGAGTGACGGCCGACTCCACTAGCGTTTGCGCTCTCAACTGTGAGTTGCTGACTTTGCCTTTTATTCACTTATTGTTCATTAATTTTTTCGTTAATTAAATTGTTATTGTTTTTTGTTGTGAATATTACTTGAATTTCATAGATTATAATATTAATTTTGTAGCATAATTTTTTGTTAATGTGTTCTTTATCGTTGTCCATGGTACTGACATTAGAATTTTGTTAATTTTTTGTTAATTCTGTTATTGTTGGAGATCTAGCTTTGAGAATTTTTCCTTATTTTTTGTGGATCTTGTTACCAGTATACGAATTTCTGTTATTGTTTGCTTTTTATAATTAAGTTGTGAATTGTGTTATGTTCATATTACTAGAATTAACATTACCAATTTTTGTTCACTGGTTGCTTTTTGCAGATCATGTTACCAATACAACTACATATAATCTACAAAGGCAAGAACCATTGTAAAGGGTTGATTGAACCAGATGAATGCAGTCTGCTGCAGCTGAAGAATGAGGTGGTGAAGATTACAAGTGAAGACGGGTTAACCACTCCTAAAAGTGTGTAATTACTTGTCACCAGCCCAAGGAATAATGTGGAAGTTATTGTAGATACTGATGCAATGTTGCGGATTATGTTCACGGCACATGACTCATTACAAGTGCCAGTATTTAAAGTCAGTGTGTTGCCAACCCTACGTCCTGGTTTAGAACTTGGTGGGGTGATACAATCCCTGCTACGTGACATTATTTTTCCCTATATGCTTTTAATTATTGTGCTATTGCTCTCAGGTTAAAGACAAGAGTTATTATCCAACGAGGAGGTTCATCATTGATCTGGTGAGCAGGTCCTGTGACTGTGGTCATTGGGAACTATCTGGACTCCCTTGTGCTCATGCTATGGCTGCAATTAGTCATGCAAGACACACAACAGAAGAGTACTTGCCAAAATACTTCACGAAACAAGCATATTTGAACACTTATTCTGTGATGTTTAAGCCAATTCCTGATAAGGTTACTTGGGACCCGTGTGATAGACCAAAACTTTCTCTACCTGAGATTACTAAGAAGATTGAAAGGCCGAAGAAGTCAAGGAAGAGGGCAGCCACTGAGCCAGTGAAAAAAAATAGATCATTCTATGTTTGCTACTCTTTTTGCGGTGGGATGAACCACAATGTCCGAAAGTGCACATTGAGGCCATCAATAGCAGGACAAATAAGAGCTCAGAATCAGGTATCAATGTATTACTTCGAAAATTATTTTTGTGTATACTGAGCTTAATTCTTTATTAATTTTTGTTGAATATGTAATTTTAAATAGGGTCTCAGTGGGTCGGGAGAAAGTTCTAATGCAGAAAATACTTCGAAGAGAAGAAAAAGAATGGTAAATGTTGGTTTGAATATGGAATAATTTTTAGTTTGTTGTAGTTTTGCATAATTTTTTTATATTTATATATTTCAATTTAAATAGGCTGTAAGTAGTCCAAACGAGAGGTTTACGCATAGTAGGGGAAGAGGAGGTAACCGGGGTCAAGGTAGCAGAGTAAGAGGAGGTGACTGAGGAAGAAGAATGGCATCTAGAGGTAGAGGTCGAGGTAGCAGAGCAAGAAGAGGTACTGTGGTGTTTTTTGATATTGTTATAATTTTGTGAATACTTCATAGATACTGAAGTTATATATATATTTGTGCAGGCCGATATGAAGCTGACAATCTTTCTCCAAATCCAACTCAAGGCTCACAAGCTTCACAGATTATAGATGGTTATGTTAACATAAATATGTTAATAATATTGATTTTGATGATAACAAATTTTAAATGTATTTTGACATAAATATTGGAGCTATTTCTTAATAAACGAAAACTCTTTTAATCATTGCCTTATTTCTTCATAAAAGATGGGTTTTCAAATTAGAAAGAAATTCTCTGCAAAAACATGTTTAAAATTGCAATTCTGGTTATAAACGGTGAACCGGTTATTTTAAACGGTTAACCGATTATAGGCAGAGAGTAACACATTTCCTAAACCTCTAACCGTTTATGGAAAACGAAAAACACAATGGATAGGGAGGTTACTGGAAATTAACGGTAAACCGTTTGCTTTTAAACGGTTAACCGATTATCACCAGAGAGCAACATATTTGCCTAAGCTCTAGCCGTTTATGCTTAACGGAAACACCCAAGATGGGAAGGCTACTGGACACTAACGGTGAACCGTTTATTTTAAACGGTTAACCGATAACGTCCAGAATTGAAGGTTGTCCTCCTCTGGCATTGATTAACGAAAACTGATAAGGCTAATTTATTGTGCAGGTTACTGGAGACAAACGGCAAACCGTTTATTTTTAAACGGTCAACCGATAACACCCAGAGAAGCCACTTTATGCAAACCCTTAACCGCTAAATGAAAACGGATTAACTGATGTTCATTGTGCAGGTCTCTGGAAGTTAACGGCGAAAGGGCAACCCTAAACGGCAAACCGTTTATTTGAAATCTGGCTCAACGGTAACTTTGACCAGCCTAAACGGTTAACCGTTAATGGCTAACGGCGAACCGTTTTCTGTCCGACAGTTTGTAACGGCTAGATTTTCAGCTCCAAATATAAATAAGCTCATTCAAATTCAAAGAAGATTCATCACAACACAACCATTTGAGCTAATATTCGAGAATACAATCTTCATAGAGCTTAGAACACATTCTTGCTTCATCTACTCACATATCAAACATCATTGTGTAATCTTATATATTGTGAGAGGCAAAACAATTTGTAATCTTTTACTTTGAGTGATTGTAAGTGTTGGGATACACTTGGGTTAAGAGATTGGGGATAATCTCTTGTTGTAAAGGTCCATTGACACCTTGGAAGTCAAGTGTAAGCATTTGAAGCCTTGGAGGCTTGCTTAGTGGAATCCTCAAGCCCGGAAAGCTTGGAGGCGTGGACGTAGGCGAGGTTGGCCGAACCACGTAAAAATCTCGTGTTTGAATCTCTCTTCCCTTATCTTTTTATATTGTGATCATCTTAATTGTTATTGCTTTAAATTTGAGTTATATTTGCATTAAGATTTTCTTTAATATTGAATAATTTTTTAGAATCCCAATTCACCCCCCCTCTTGGGTTGCATACTTGTCTTTCAATTGGTATCAGAGCCTCGTTCTCTTGTTAGGACTTAATCGTCTAGAGTAAAAGATCCATGGCAACCCAAAATGACTCAACCTTTAGAGAAGGGCAATCCACAACTAGACCACCATTTTTTTATGGTAATGATTATGCTTATTGGAAAACTAGAATGAGAATCTATTTGCAAGCCTTAGATTATGAAATTTGGGAAGTTGTTTGTGATGGTCCATTCATGCCTACGTTCAAAGATGAAGTAGGAGATGATATTCCTAAACCATCGAGTCAATGGAGTGAGTTAGAAAAGAGAAAGATGTCTCTAAACTCCAAGGCTATGAATGCTTTGTTTTGTGCTCTTGATAAGAAAGAATTCCATAGAGTATCTAGTTGTGAAAGTGCACAAGAGATATGGAACAAACTTGAAGTTGTCTATGAAGGGACAAATCAAGTGAAAGAGTCTAAAATCAGTAGATACACTCGCCAATATGAGTTGTTCCAAATGGAACAAAATGAAAATGTGTATTCTATGTACACTAGATTCACGGACATAGTGAACACCCTAGGTGCCTTAGGGAAAACCTTCTCAAATAGTGAGAAAGTTAAGAAAATCATTAGGTCACTTCCAAAAGAATGGAGACCTAAAAGAACTGCTATTGAAGAGGCCAAAGATTTAAATACTTTACCTCTTGATGATCTAATTGGTTCTCTTATTTCATATGAAGAGGATTTAGCTGCAGAAAAAGGACTTGAAGAGAAGAAGAAAAGCATTGCTCTCAAAGCTTCAAAACATGAGAGTGATGGGGAGAGTGAACCGGATGATGAAGAACTAGCCATGCTAGCAAGGAGGTTCAGAAAATTCTTCAAGAAAACCGGAGAGCGAAGAAATTTCAGAAACTTCAAGAACCACAGGGAGAAGAAGGAGGCAATCACATGCTATGAATGCAAGAAGCCTGGACATATAAGATCGGAGTGCCCACTTATCAACAAACTCAAGAAGAAAGCAATGGTTGCAACTTGGGATGATAGTGAGGAAGAATCAAGTGATGAAGAAGGATCGCAAGAAGTATCAAACCTAGCACTCATGGCAATAGGAGAGAATGATGATCTCAATGAGGTAAGTGATCCCACCTATGATGAATTGTATGATGCTTTTAAAGACTTACATAATGAGTTGATGAAGATTGGTAAAAAGAATGTATGTCTTAAAAAGGAAATGACAAAGCTTAAAAATGAAAATGAATCCCTAAATGCTAGAATTGCATGCCTAGAAGTAGGGAACAAAACATTGCATGATGAAATTGCATTATCAAATGAGAAACCTAACATCTTACATGAGCATTTAGAATCACACATAGATGAGTTGAAAAATGAGAATGAAATGCTCAAGAAAAAGAGTAATGAATTGAATGAAATTGTTTTGAAATTTACAAATGGGCAAAAGATGTTGGATAATATGCTTAACTCACAAAAATGTGTTTTTGATAAAGGAGGACTTGGATATAAGCCTAACTTGAAGCAAAAGTATTATAAGAGTTATTTTGTTAAAGCTACCTCCACAAATGATCATAAGATTGTATGTTATTATTGTAATCAAAATGGTCACATGAAATCTAGATGTCCCGTGAAAAGGAATGCATATTATGGTGTCAAATGCATTTGGGTTCCAAAAGGAACCGTTGCTAACTCTCAAGGACCCAAAAAGCTTTGGGTACCTAAAACTTGAGATTTTTCTTGTAGGGCTTGAAGAAGAAGAAAAATAAATGGTACTTGGACAGCGGTTGTTCAAAGTATATGACCGGAAACTATGCATGGTTCTCAAACTTCACCAAAATTGAAAATGGTGGAGACGTATCTTTTGGAGACAACTCAAAAGGAAAAATTCTTGGAATTGGAAATGTTGGTAAAATCTCTTCAACTCTAATTGAGAATGTATGTTTAGTTGAAAACTTGAAACACAACTTAATTAGCATTAGTCAATTATGTGACAAAGGCTATAAAGTTATCTTTGATAAATTTAGTTGTGTTATTGAGAACTCATGTGATGGCAAAACCGTATTTGTTGGAAATAGATGTGGTAATGTTTATATCATTGACATAGAATGTGCATCTACTCTTGATAAATGTTTTTCGGCATTGCATGATGATTGTTGGTTGTGGCATAGAAGGTTAGGACATGCAAGTATGGATTTGATTTCAAAAATTTCGAAAGATGATTTAGTTAAAGGTCTTTCGAAAATTGGTTTTCAAAAGGATAAGATTTGTGAAGCTTGTCAATTTGGAAAACAAATTAAAACTTCTTTCAAGAATAAAAACCATATTTCTACTTCAAAACCACTTGAACTTCTTCACATAGATCTTTTTGGGCCATCTAGATATGCAAGTCTAAATGGCAAATATTATGCTTTTGTGATAGTGGATGATTATTCTAGATACACATGGGTATTATTCTTAGCCAATAAGGATGATGCTCTTGATGCATTTAAAGTGCTTTGTAAGAAATTACAAAATGAAAGAGGGCATGGTATTGTATGCATTAGGAGTGATCATGGAGAAGAATTTGAAAATCATGCATTTGAGAGTTTTTGCAATAATCTAGGCATTGAGCATCAATTTTCATCACCTAGAACTCCACAACAAAATGGAGTTGTTGAGAGAAAGAATAGGTCTATTCAAGAAATGGCTAGGACCATGTTAAATGAAAATGCATTACCAAAATATTTGTGGGCCGAAGCCGTCAACACCGCGTGTTATGTTTTAAATCGGGTGTTGATTAGACCTAATCTTAACAAAACTCCTTATGAGCTTTGGAAAGATAGAAAACCCAACATTGGATATTTTAAAGTTTTTGGATGCAAATGTTTTGTTTTGAACACAAAAGACAATCTTGGTAAATTTGATCCAAAATCCGATGTTGGTATTTTTCTTGGTTATTCAAACTCAAGCAAAGCTTATAGAGTCTATAACAAAAGAACCTTAGTTGTGGAAGAATCTATGCATGTGACTTTTGATGAGTCTAACCCCTCCTCTACGGAGAAAGTCGTGATTGATGATGATGCAGGAGAAGAAGAACAAGAAGAAGAAGCATCAAATGACAAACAAGAGGATGCACCACATGGAATTCAAGAGGAACATCATGAAGAACCAAATGTGGAGCAAAATGAAGGTACTTCTCAAACACTCCCCAAGGAGTGGAGGTATGTCTCTTCTCACCCTAAAGATGTAATTTTAGGAGATCCCTCACGAGGTATAACAACTAGATCATCACTTAGAAATACTTGTGAGCATAATGCATTCATCTCTCAAATTGAACCAAAATCCTTTGAGGATGCAGAAAATGATGAATCTTGGATTATGGCAATGCAAGAGGAGTTAAATCAATTTGAAAGAAACAATGTGTGGGAATTAGTTCCTAAACCTGAACATCAATCTGTAATAGGTACTAAATGGGTGTTTAGGAATAAGATGGATGAATCTGGTGTGGTTGTAAGAGATAAAGCTAGATTAGTGGCTCAAGGCTACAACCAAGAAGAAGGAATTGATTTTGATGAAACCTTTGCTCCTGTAGCAAGGTTAGAATCCATTAGGATGTTGTTAGCATATGCATGTCATAAAGATTTTATTTTATTTCAAATGGATGTGAAAAGTGCTTTCCTAAATGGGTATATTATGGAAGAAGTGTATGTAAAACAACCCCCTGGTTTTGAAAATGAAAAATTTCCAAATCATGTTTATAAGTTGCTTAAAGCTTTGTATGGTTTAAAACAAGCACCTAGAGCATGGTATGATAGACTTAAGAATTTTCTGTTGGAAAATGACTTTTCAATGGGTAAAGCGGATACTACTCTATTTGTTAAGCATAAGAACCAAGACATACTTATTGTTCAAATTTATGTTGATGATATCATTTTTGGTTCTACTAATGAGTTGTTGTGTAAAAAGTTTTCATCGTGTATGAGCAACGAATTTGAGATGAGTATGATGGGAGAGTTGAAATACTTCCTTGGACTTCAAATCAAACAAAACGAGGAAGGAATTTTCATAAATCAAGCCAAGTACGTAAAGGATCTACTCAAACGATTCGGCATTGATGATTCAAAGACCAAGAATACACCAATGAGCACAACAACCAAGCTGGACCAAGATGAAAAAGGTAAAGAAGTGGACATCAAGATGTATCGAGGTATGATCGGATCCCTACTTTATTTGACTGCAAGTAGACCCGATATCATGTTTAGTGTATGTTTGTGTGCAAGATTTCAGTCATGTCCCAAGGAATCTCATTTGCTCGCTGTTAAAAGAATTTTTCGTTATTTGAGTGGAACCATAGATATTGGCCTTTGGTATCCTAGGGGAACTCACATAGATTTAACATGTTTTTCGGATGCGGATTTTGCTAGTTATAAAGTAGATAGGAAGAGCACTAGTGGAACTTGCTATATACTAGGACACTCTCTTGTTTCATGGTTTAGCAAGAAACAAAATTCTGTCGCACTTTCAACTACCGAGGCTGAATATATAGCTGCCGGAAGTTGTTGTGCACAAGCACTTTGGATGAAACAAACACTTAGAGATTATGGCATTAATCTTGAACAAATTCCTATTAAGTGTGACAATACTAGTGCTATAAACCTTTCAAAGAATCCCATTCAACACTCTCGAACCAAGCATATAGAAATAAGACATCATTTCTTGAGAGATCATGTTCAAAAGGGAGATATTGCATTAGAGTTTATTTCCACGAAAAAAAAAACTTGCCGATATTTTCACAAAACCGCTTTGCGAAGAACAATTTTCAAAAATTCGGCATGAACTTGGGATGATGAAATTTTTGCATTAACATCTCTATTCATGCTATTGAGTGTACTGAATTGATTGACTACTATTTATGAAATGCTTGAGCTAGATAGACAAATGATGAATTTGCATTAATAACTCTTGATTATATGAATTTATTGGTTGAAAACATGTTCATGAATCATGCATTAAAATGGCTCATAAAATATTTTCAGATCAATAAAATGATCTTGGAATATATTATTTGTTGGCCAAAAATTAAATCAAATGTGCGAAATTACAGATAAAATAAACGGTTAGCCGTTTCCTGTAAACAGATCACCGTTTAATTCCAGAAACGAGATTATGTGTCTGTCCAGTTACCCCTTCACCGTTTTCCACAATCGGTGAACCGTTTTTGAACAGAGAGTCCTCTAACGGTTACCCCTGAGCCGTTAAGCGCTTAGGCTTTCACCGTTTCTGTTTCCTTCAGCCCCTGGGAGTTACCCTTTAACCGTTTCAATAAACGGTTAACCGTTTTCGCAAAGTATATAAACTGTTCAAAGCCTTTCTTCTTCTTCACCAGTTACCCTCTCACCGTTTCCTCCATTGTTGCGCAGCCGAAGGTCTCCTTGTCCTCAAATCCTCATTTTTCTTGCTTTTCGTGCCAAATCAAACCCTCAAAATCATTTCTTGTCACCTTTAGACCATTTCTACCGATTCAAAACTTTAAATCGAGCCCAAAATTCAAAAATCCCAAATCCAAACCCTAACTGTCGCGGGTCGGATTTCTTCATTCTTAATCCGATTTTCACCTCTCTTCAACCTAATTGATCATCCTACTCACATCCTCTCATCCTCATTACGCGTTTCCATGGCTGAACCCTCTCGGAGAAACCCCAGGTGCAAATCCGTGCCTCCAAGGAATCTCATACCACCACGGGAGGTCTCTGAATTTTCAAGGATTCACTTCCCCACTCCTGCCTTGGCTAAGCGGTTTGAGGATCGCTTCGATGGTCGAAAGGTACTTGATCCTTTTTTTGTTGATAGTGATGACTTCCGCAACTTGGTTGTTTGTGGTAGAAGTATTAGGGATATGCTTCAGCCTTGGGAGGCTGCTATTGACCTTGATGACCGAGTCTATCCAAATTTAGTGCGAGTCTTTTACTCTAATATGGAAATCTCCGATACTCGCCCAAATAGGATAGTCACTCAAGTTGGCCGTGTACCCATAGAATTTGATGATGCGGACTTAGCTGACTTTCTAGGTATCTCTTGTGAGGGGATTGACATTTATACCTCTAGGAAAACCCTCTCCTTTGATACTTTTTCTCACACTCATGGCGTCCGTAATATATGTCGTCGTAGAGACTTATCGGATGAGATTTGTATGCTTCCGTTTCGGTCTCAGCTTTTACCTCTCCAAGTTCGTATTCTTCACTCTATTTTATAGCACATAGTGACTCCTAGGAAGGGTCACTCGGATGAGGTCACGAGGTTGGACGTTGCCATTTTGGATAGCCTTCTTACAGACCGTCCCATTAACCTCGGGTATATTATTGTGCGACATATGTTGAGTACTCCAGCGGTCAACCACCGCTTACTTCCTTATGGCAGTATCATCACTAAAATACTGCGACGCTTTGGGGTGCCACTTCTTGATACCGGTCATATGGAGCCTCGACGGATTGGCCCTGAGGCTGTGACTAGTATCGGATTCTCTAGGAAGAATGGAGTGTGGATAAAGACAAGCAACTCCAAAAACCGGGATACCTTGATTGCTGCAGAGGACGATCGGATGCTCAATGATATCTATACTCCCGATCAGCTTCCTGACTTTAGATTAGGAGCTATTCCTCATCCTCCGCGTCGTCATTTTGTACCTCGGCCTCCTGCTGATACAGATCATGAGGAGCGTGCGTTCGATACTGACATTCCCTCCTCTTCCGAGCTGCCTCATGCTCCTGAGCCTTCTACTGTTCCCGAGCAGCCATCTGCCTCTATGCCGCCTCCAGCTCCAGTTCAGCCCCCTGCTTCAGACGCAGTGCAGCAGCTGATCACTGATGTTCAGCGGATTTCGGAGCGCCAGCAGCTGATTCTTGATCGGTTGGACACTCTTTCCCGTGACCACCAGCAGCTGCGTTCTGACTTTCAGATATTCCAGCGGCAGAGCCTTGATCAGCAGCTGGAGCTTATCGCTGGACAACGCACTCTTCTCGGCTATTTCGGCTATGATCCGGGGAGCACATCTTCTCCGTAGTTTCTGAGCTTTGTCTTCGCACATACATTTTACATTTTGGTTGCTAGCATTTTTATTCTTATTTTGATTTTGATGCATATGTATGTGATGTTCTTGATGATTAGATTATTGATGCTTTGTGATTGCCAAATTGGTTGGATATTGTACATGTGGTTTATTTGTGGATATTGGAGTGTTGGTATGTTTGAAGCTATTGAAGTGTTATTTTGTTTTGTTCATGGAGTTGTTGGTTTGTTAAAAGAAGCAGTTGATGTTAATATATTTTTGGAAGTGTTCTATCTCATTTTGTAAAATTGGTTTTGCTCATTTTTAAGGGGAAACTCTGCCAAAATTTTCGCTCGTCAAAACCGGCTTTGTGTTTTTCTTATTTCCTCTTTTCTTTTTGATGATGAAGGGGGAGATAATTATGGCCTTTAAGTTTTTTTTAATGGGGAGATAGATTTAAAATGGGGAGTTTTTTAAAGCAAACAATCTTTTTATTCACATTTCTCAATTTGGCCATACATGTAGGGGGAGCACATATTAAGGGGGAGCTAAACATTGAATGAAATTTGTCATCATCAAAAAGGGGGAGATTGTTAACATAAATATGTTAATAATATTGATTTTGATGATAATAAATTTTAAATGTATTTTGACATAAATATTGGAGCTATTTCTTAATAAACGAAAACTCTTTTAATCATTGCCTTATTTCTTCATAAAAGATGGTTTTTCAAATTAGAAAGAAATTCTCTGCAAAAACATGTTTAAAATTGCAATTCTGGTTATAAATGGTGAACCGGTTATTTTAAACGGTTAACCGATTATAGGCAGAGAGTAACACATTTCCTAAACCTCTAACCGTTTATGGAAAACGGAAAACACAATGGATAGGGAGGTTACTGGAAATTAACGGTAAACCGTTTGCTTTTAAACGGTTAACCGATTATCACCAGAGAGCAACATATTTGCCTAAGCTCTAGCCGTTTATGCTTAACGGAAACACCCAAGATGGGAAGGCTACTGGACACTAACGGTGAACCGTTTATTTTAAACGGTTAACCGATAACGTCCAGAATTGAAGGTTGTCCTCCTCTGGCATTGATTAACGAAAACTGATAAGGCTAATTTATTGTGCAGGTTACTGGAGACAAACGGCAAACCGTTTATTTTTAAACGGTCAACCGATAACACCCAGAGAAGCCACTTTATGCAAACCCTTAACCGCTAAATGAAAACGGATTAACTGATGTTCATTGTGCAGGTCTCTGGAAGTTAACGGCGAAAGGGCAACCCTAAACGGCAAACCGTTTATTTGAAATCTGGCTCAACGGTAACTTTGACCAGCCTAAACGGTTAACCGTTAATGGCTAACGGCGAACCGTTTTCTGTCCGACAGTTTGTAACGGCTAGATTTTCAGCTCCAAATATAAATAAGCTCATTCAAATTCAAAGAAGATTCATCACAACACAACCATTTGAGCTAATATTCGAGAATACAATCTTCATAGAGCTTAGAACACATTCTTGCTTCATCTACTCACATATCAAACATCATTGTGTAATCTTATATATTGTGAGAGGCAAAACAATTTGTAATCTTTTACTTTGAGTGATTGTAAGTGTTGGGATACACTTGGGTTAAGAGATTGGGGATAATCTCTTGTTGTAAAGGTCCATTGACACCTTGGAAGTCAAGTGTAAGCATTTGAAGCCTTGGAGGCTTGCTTAGTGGAATCCTCAAGCCCGGAAAGCTTGGAGGCGTGGACGTAGGCGAGGTTGGCCGAACCACGTAAAAATCTCGTGTTTGAATCTCTCTTCCCTTATCTTTTTATATTGTGATCATCTTAATTGTTATTGCTTTAAATTTGAGTTATATTTGCATTAAGATTTTCTTTAATATTGAATAATTTTTTAGAATCCCAATTCACCCCCCCTCTTGGGTTGCATACTTGTCTTTCAGGTTAGCAGAGTGTTATTGTTAGGATATTATGTATCTGAAATGCACAAACTGTCACTAGTGCATTAGGCTACTGTGGTGTTTTTTTAAATGCACAAATTATTATTAGTGCATTAGGCTGTTGTGGTGTTTTAAATGCACAAACTATTATTAGTGCATTAGGCTGCTGTGGTATTTTTTGAATTCACAAACTGACAGTTCTGCGAATACGCATTTCAGGCACAAACTCTTATTTTTCACCATTGATCATGGAAGTACTTTAGATTAATTTTGACTTTGCTTACATATTAAATTACTTCTATTACATTACTTTCTCATAAATAAGCCTATCAAGAGGCCACAAATAAAAACTATGACCAATTTTAGCTTCGCTTCAATGCATCGTAGTCTTTCATTCATCTTCAGTACATCTTCATTTAGGTTCAAGCCATAACTAGATGTGCTGTTATGCATTTCTAAATCTTCTTTTGCTGCCCATTGCCAAAAATTACACTTTTTATACCTGCATATCCAAAATAATTTGTTAGGATTTTCCGACGTAGTAGACACCAAAGCACATGCATGTACTCCACAGTTGCAATATTTAGGATTGCAGGTTACTTCTGTAGGTTTCTTAGCTCGACCCCTAGGACTAATGCTTGTGTGGCTGCTGGAGGCCATTTTTCTGTTTGAATTTATATGTGTGAAGGGTGAAAAATTATTTGGTTTTGACTGAAGATAAGAAAGAGGTGGATATTGTGTTTTCAATGAATTCAAGTATTTGTTTTGCCTTATTCTTGTTGTTTTTGTATGACAAAAGTGTTTAAATTTCAGTACTTTTGGTGTGAGGTTACAGGTGTTTACTATGGGGTTGCTGGTGTTTAGTATCAGGCTGCTGTTGATATAGGGTTGTTAGGGTTGAAATGAGGCCACTGGTGTGTTTGAAATAGGGTTGTTAGTGATTAAGTGAGGTTGCTAGTGTGTTTGAAATAAGATTGTTGCTGTTGGGATGAGGTTGTTAGTATTCAAATGAGGTTGCTGGGGTGTTTCAAATGGGTTTGCTAGTGTGTTTATAAGGCTACTGTGTTGATTATGACTGTGAGGCTACTGGTGTTGATGAAATAGTTTGCTAATATGTTTGTAAGCCTGCAAATTCTAGCTTTTATAAGCCAAGAAAATAGCCGTTTTTGGTTCTAACGGCTATTTTCTTGGGCATTTCTTGTAATTTTTGCTTCTGTTGTTTTCTTTCTTTTCAATGGGTAAAATTGTCTTTTACGTTCCTGAGGGCAGAATCGTCTTTTAACATAATTTCCGTTGAGCACTAACGTTTTGTTAACGGATTGGTAGTAAAATGATAACCGCGAAAAACTCTGGTAGTAAAATGCACTTTTCGGCAAACCTTGGTACTGACATGATATGTCAGTAAAACTTTGGTAGTAAATTGATAATATCCCTTTAATATTTGTATGAACGAGAAATGCTTCCCCCTTTGTGAAAATAGAAATGTAAAATCCATCATTTTGCTTATGTTGAACTGTGAGAAAATTGTAGGATTTTGGTTCAGTGTGATGTAGAATTTGCATTCAACACATTAGTATATTTACTTTTCGACTTGCCGCTACGGTTACATGTAAATGTCGCATATTTTACAATCTTATCACTCCCTTACTTATTAGTTAGTTCTTCACATGAAACCCTTCTTGTTTACCATAGGCTTTGTAAAATGGCAACATTTCCTCATGACTATTAAATAACATCCCAAGAGTTGGCTCATATTTTTCCAGTTACGCATCTTTGACTCCACCTCATTATCCAAATTTTCCATTTCTACAAAATAATGAACATTTGTACTAATTAAGTTAGTTTCTAAAAAAAATAAATTTAAAAAATGTTAGTCCAGCAAAAATTTGATCCATTCAGTTTCTAAAAATTTAAATTTAAAATTTTTTAAAATCAAACAGAATTATCATTATTATTTATCATTATCATATAACTAGTAAATTGCTTCCAAGAGTATTAAGCAAAATACATGTGCATTTATATTATTGTTGATATAATAGAAAAAATATTCAAAACAAAAAATCACTCTTTATAATCAAGTAATTACGAACTTTGGGTTCTACTTCCGGATCTACATCGGGCTCTAGGAGAATTTGTGTAAAATTGCTTCCAGGAGTATTAAGCAAAATGTGCTTCCGTGTTTGTGTGAAGTGTGATATTGGTTGTGGATGTCACAAATGAGTAAAGGAGAAGTGTGAGTGAGGATGAGTAAAGGAGAGAGTGATGCATGTGATATGTTCTGTCATTTTCTATATATATTTTTTATTTTTTTATTGTTAAAACTTATTACAATGCCATCTCCCAAAATAGTTCATGTGATGCCCATCAACTTTTCTACTTTTTTTTATCCCTATCAAATTTTTCATTGTTTTTTTTTACATTTTACACATTAAAAAATGTGTAAAACCTTGTGGGAGGAGAGAGGCAAAACAACAGCTTGTGCTGCTATTTCTCTCACCCTTTTCTTAGGGTTCTAAACACTAAGCATTTTCCCTTTCGCATTCCATTTATCACAATTCAAACAACGTACCCTATGTTATGCGACTTCAAATATGAGATATTCTTATTTTATGTTGGATGGACACTAATTATGACTATATTTGTGGTCTTGTTTTTGCCCAAGACAAAAAGGATTTCCTTAAAGTCCGTGAACACAATTTGGCATAGCCATTGGTATTGGCATCAATTTGTTGACTAAACCAAGCTAAAATCATAATCAATTGAGTTATCAAAATTAGAATCAGTTAACTAATTAAAATCAATTCAATTAGAGACTTGATTACAAAACAAGGCATGCAACACATTGTCGTTCTGCTGGATAATTATTGTACAAAGGGAAATGTCTTTAGAAAGGACCAGTAAAAGATTTTTCTGAATTCAAAAAAGCTTTCAACAGATTTAGATTGTGATTTTCTAAAATTAATATTTAGGGAATGACTACCTTGGAGTTACTTTAAGGTAGAACACAAATCACAACCTTACAAGCAAAGTGATAAATAGTAAAAAAACAAGTTATAACTTTAATTGTGTGATTTTGAAGGCGTGCTCTACCTTAGAGCAATTCCAACATAATGTTGAAATTCAGCATCCCCTATCGGGAGCGGCTACTATTCAAAACTCAAAGTTTCATATATTTTATTCTATATTTCATGTAGTATATTCCAAATACTCACAATTTGTTTTTCTCTCATATCATGTTTGCGTTCAAGTTACATGTCAAACGTTTAGAGTTTCATGATTAATGTTCTATGTTTCATGTTCTTATTACAAATACCTCAAATTCTTTTTAGCCCCTATTTCATGTTTTATGTTCATTTTTTATGAAATTTTGTTTCAAGTTTGATGGTCAGCATTATTGAAATATAAGTGTGCAACCCAAGAGGGGGGGTGAATTGGAAATTTAAAAAATAACCTAGCAAATCCACACAACAAGCAATCTAATGCCTTAATAAAAATTGAAAGCAATAAGTTTAATAAAGGCACAATAATTAAAGAGTAAGGAAGAAGAGAAACAAACACACGAATTTTTACGTGGTTCGGCAATCCCCGCCTACGTCCACGCCTCCAAGCGATCCAAGCTTGAGGATTCCACTATCCAAGCCCTTCCAAGGCTTCAACGATTACAATTGACTTCGAGGTGTCAATAAACCTTTACAACAAAGAGATTATCTCCCAATCTCTTCACTCAAGTGTCTCACACACTCAAACTCTTACAATTGAGATGAATAAATGAAGGTTACAATGAAACTCACTCAATGAGTAGATATTCAAAAATAAAGAACAAGAAAAGATTCAATGTTTGTATTTCACAAGTTTGAAGGCTCAAGATATCACGTGTGCTTTTTGTTCTTGCTTGTTGGAGAGCTTGAAAATGAGTTGGATTTGAGTTCTTATAGTTTGAGCTCAAAAACTAGCCATTATGCACATTTTAGTCGTAACCGGATTACCGGTTATGGACATCTGGAATTCCGCTTTTAATTCGGATAGATTCTGCCTAAAATCCGGACTTCCGTTTGTCAAAATCCGGATTTCCGCTTGCTACAGTAACTGCTACAGTGAATATTTTTTTAAATTTATGGTTTGATCCCAAAACTTTATAAAACTATAGTGTGGCCTAAATCGTTATGAAAGTTTGCAAAAAGGTCCAATTTCAGAACTTTAGAATAATGCTTTGTCAATCCCACAACATTATGAAATTATGACTTTGCCCAAACTTTGTGAAATTATAGAATAACACAAAAATATTTAAATAGTTTCAAATAGGTCCAAATCCGAAATTTAAAATACTATAAAAAAGATTTTAAAATTACTTTCATTTTCGTCCAAAATGCTTTAATTCCATAACATCATTTTCTTATTATAAAAGCACAATTCATAAATCTTTACTTAATAAATACATGTGGTTTGTTATCATCAAAATCAATATTTATAGCCATATAGGCTAACAATTATATGTTTCATGTTATGAAGTACTCATGTTTTACGTTCATTGTTACATATTTTATGTAAAATGTTTTATATTTGTTGTTCATATGTTTCATGTATTTGTAATTCAAATAGCCAAAATTTTCTTTTTGCCTGTTTCATGTTTGCATTCAAGTTTTATATCACATGCTTAAAGTTCTATGTTTAGTGTTTTGTGTTCCATGTTACAATATACTCGTGTTTTATATTCACTGTTGCATATTTTTAGTAAAATGTTTCATATTTTTATTGTTATATGTTTCATATAATACATTCCAAATGCCCTTAATTTTCCTCCCCCCTCCCCCCCTTCATGTTTACATTCAAGTTTCCTGTCAAATGTTATAATTTCATGTTAAGATGCACTCATGTTTTTTGTTCACATTGCATATTCTAAGTAAAATTTTTCGTATTTGTTGTTATATGTTTCATGTAGTAACAATCAAATATCCCAAAATTTTCTTTGAACCCTTATTTTATGTTTGCATTCAAATTTAATGTTAAGCATTTAGAGTTTCATGATTAGCGTTCTATATCTCATGTTATGAAAAACTCAAGTTTTACATTTACTGTTGCATATTTTAAGTAAAATATTTCATATTTGTTGTTTTATGTTTCATACAGTTATAATCTAAATAAACCAAGTTTTTCTTTTTCCTCCTATTTCATTTTGCGTTCAAGTTTTATATCACACATTTAGACATTCATAACAAGTGTTCTATATTTCATTTTACAATGTACTCATGTTCTATGTACATTGTTGCAAAGCTCAAGTAAATTGTTTCATATTTTTTGTTCTTTGTGCTTAAGTAAATTTTTTCCTTCTATTGTTTCATGTTGGCATTAAAGTTTCATAAATAACATTCAGTATAGGGGTGGCTTTAAATATAGGCAAATATGGCAGTGGCCTAAGGGCCCAAATTTTGTGAAGGCCTCATTTTTTAAATATTTAATTAATAATTTTTTAAAAAATTGATAATATTATCCAAGCCATAAATGCATTCATTATTGGTCTTTCCAAAAAAAATAAATTAAATTCTTTATCTTTTTAGCTTTTTAAGAAAACTTAATTATTTAACGTTAAAATCTTTGGCTTTTAATATTCCTTTCAATTTCTATTAAAAACTTTATAATCTCAAAAATCAATAGATGAAAAAAATTCTCAAAGAAAAAATTAATTTCCTAAATTACAAAGTCTATTTTTATTATCTGATCATCAATTTATCATATCTAACTTTCTATATACTGCCATTCTAAATATTCTATTTGAAAATATTATTTTTCTTGTTTATTTGTTTGTCTACTTTTGTAATAATTCTAGTGGAATTGAAAGGAAAAAAAAAAGATATCTTCTTTTCTATTTTTTCAAGTTTTGTTTTTGAAACTTTTAGGATTTGTTTTATTATTGTTGAAATACAATAATAAAGATGAAATGATTGCCCTTTTATATTTCTTTTAATATTACAATTGTAGAATAAAAAGAAGTTTCATAAAAATAAAAATAAAAACTCACCTAAGGCCCCAAATACTATAAAACTAGCAATGATTTAGTGTTTCATGTCTTGATACTCATATTTGATGTTTTACATTACAAATCAGACATTATTGTTTTATGTATAGATTAGATTTTCTTTTACAATTTTTCCATTTCAGTTTTAATGTAATTATACGTGCAAATTTAATTGACTATTTCAAACTATTAGCTAGAATATATACATACATACATACATATATATATATATATATATATATATATATATATATATATATATATATATATATATATATATATATATATATATATATATGTATATAGATTAGATAATATTATATTAAACTCAATTTTTCACGAGTAGTTATATTGTTTAAATGAGCATATTTAATAGAATAAGCAATTTTAACTCAGTGGATCTACAAAAGCATATGAAGAAGTAACGTATATATTTTATCACGAGTGAACCTGAATCTTTGATCATCTCGAGCTAATTTTTTATGAATTTATTTCAAATATTTGTGTTTATGTCTTAGTTCATATAATATATTGACATATAATGATTTTTTTCTCTGAATTGTACTTAAAATCTTAATATTGGTACAATATTTTCTATCCATCCTCAAGATCCTATTATCTTTTATTTCATATGCACCCTTCAAAATCCAATGATCCTTTAACTCCATCCTTCCATCTTTTATTTCATATACACCTTCACAATCCATTTATAGAAACCAATTCCTTGACAATTCAAGTGATAATACAATACAATTATTTGTTTCGTCGTCTTTTTTTTCCTCATTAATTTCAATTAAGAAATAAATATGGAAATGTTACCCAGTATTAGGCCAATGACTAAATGATATTGGAAATTCATTAATAAACTTAAATTAATAGAAACAAATTAAAATTTCATATTCTCAATATCATCAACAATATATTTTCCATGTTGAAGTATACTGAAAAACATAGTAAGTTTAACAACTTCTATTGTAAAACTAACTTCAACGACATATTGCAATAACTTTATAATCATTTATCCATCGACTAATACTTGACTCGATTCCCACAAACTTCTATTCTAATCTAGAAAAAGAAATTTAAAAACAAAATGTTAGTTTATTCAACAAATTAAAACCCAAAATAGCAACAAGTTAACCAAAAAAAAAAGAGCATGAACTCAAATCCTAAAAACAACAGCAAATCAACATCAAACAGCAGTAAATTAACATAAAAACAATTGCTGCAAATACCTTTAGAAACAGCAAAAAATGACAAAAAAAGGTAGAAAATCATACCTAAAAACAGTAGCGAAAGTTTTTTAAAAAATAGCAGCTAAATGACTAGTGTTGTGCAAATTTTAATGTACTCGCAAGCGCACAAATCTATTGTAGTATAGATCAATGGTGACGAGTGTCGATCCCACGAGGAGGTGGATTTTAATTATATGTAGAATTAATTTTGTAAATGGGTGGTTGAAATTGTGGTGGAAGTGATTTAAATTATCCTAAAATTGGAATTGAGATGGCGATAATAAATTCTAAAATGTACTAGACAAGAATATTATTATTTGTCGACGAGAAGTCAAAACATCCACAAAAACTAGAGGGGAAGAGAAAATAAATTTACCAAATTAAGCCCATAACACATGTTGAGACTTCACTTTCAACCCAAGCTTGAAAGAAAATTAGCCACTCATAATTGAACTAGGGGCAAAATGGGAATTTATTAAAATACGAAGAAAATACAAGATGGAGAAGCAATTACAGAAAATGGATCCCAAAAATGGATTCAGAGATATCAAATTAGGGGGGGAGGCCCCTTTTTATAGATACATAGAGTAAATCATGGCCATCGGATTAAAAACAGTTTGGACGCTCAGGATTGCGCCACGTCATCAGTCAACAGTACGTGATTTGACCACGCGGATGAACAGTAACACGGTTTGACCCGGGTGAACAGTGACGCGGTTTGGTTGAAAATAATCATGTGTGATGCATGTACCGTACGCGAGATTTTTCGTCCACTGATATGCTGCCACGTCACCATCAACAGTACATAAGAATTTTAGCCCAACAGGATCGTGACACCTCATCAGTCAATGCCACATCATCGGTCAATGCCACGTCATCGATCCGTCTATGTGAACAGTGTCGTGAACAGTAATGTAGACAGTACCGTACATGTAAACAATGTTATTTTTCATTTTATGCTTCTCCTAAGGTTTTCGACCGTCCTAAGTTCAAAAGTGATGTCTATTTTGCCATCTGATCTCTCGTTTATTGTGAAATGACTACGATGCCCCTAAAATACATAAAATACTTAATTAAAATAAAACACATGTAATTAAATCACAAGAAGGTTAAATACATAAAAGTAAGGGTTGTTAGTAAGACTTGAAATGTAAAATGACGGTTTTTGCCTTTATAAATATGTATTTTATAACACTCAACACACCCCCCAACCAGCTTATTGCTAGTCCCTAGCAAATAAAGCGAAAATAAAATTCAAATTCAAAATGATTTTTTTTTTTAGAAACACTTGTGTTTATTCAATCAGATTAATGATAGCAATAAAATAAAAGTATAAGCATTATCTCCAGTCTAAAGCAACATCACACCCACATCAACCATCCACATGAATCAGCCCAGTAGACTTTGTTATAGCTACTTTCAAGAATGACATGTCAAACCCCAAAATCTCACTGGAAGTAGTGACACTCTCACAAAGAAACTAAAACCAATAAAAATAGTCACTCCAATGAATGGTAATTGAGAGAGAAAATAATAAAGAAGTGATATCACATGCTCTCACCAAGATGAAATAAATATGCCCTCAGCTTAGAAATAATACGATCTCAAGTCAAATAAAAATGCTAGTCAACCCAATTTATTTATCCTTTTTTTTCTTTTATTTATTTTTATTATGCACCACTACATCTTTTTAGCCCACATAACTAGCTTCTACTTCAGATTATAGTTCCTTAAAATCAGGAAGGACTTTTATTAGGATGTAACATAGGCTAGGGACATGGTTAACAAAGAAGGGAAATAAAGAAAAACAAAGTGTATGTTTGAGAAAAATGCAGAGGAATTTTTTTTTTTTTTGGAAGTTGCAAGGTGGATTTCACCTATTATTGTTATTATTATTTTTTCAGCCATCTTCGACTCACAAGTTGGAAAATGTATATTTATAGAGGAGAAATTAAAAAGAAGAAAAATAAACATAAAAACATAATAAAGAAAAAGAAAATGTCTGAATTTTTTTTTTGTTTTTTAATTTTTTTTAAGCGATGAAGATGCTTTTCTAGAGTCACTACACTCCATATTCAGCCATCTTCAAAACAAAAAGTTAGCAATAATTAGTTTCTACAACAAAAAATTAGTAAAAACTTAACCAAAATTCCGCAATTGTCGACTATTCCCTCCCCCCAACCAGAACGAAACATTGTCCTCAATGTTTGAAAGGAAAGAAGTAGAGTTTAGAAGACATCACCTGGGTGGTGCAACACAGAAAATAATATTTACAAGCCGAGCGTTAAATCTAATTTGTACTTCTTACTGTGGCTACTGCTACCATCATTATTTAGATGCTCCAACACAAAGGTCCAGGGGTCTGGCTTCGGTCTATAAGCTTGTAATATATCAAGTAGCTCATTAGCAGTGTGAGCACAAATAAAGAGTTTTTTCGCATTAGAGGGAATGAAATAGTTTTTAATTGCATGGTTAAGAAATGCGATAAAGCCATCATAAAAGTTATTGACATTTAACAAACCGATGAGTTTCTAGTGGATGTGCAGATGGGCCCAAGATGCTAGTGTGATAAGTGCCTCTAGTGTTGCAAGATCTCCTGGAAGGAAAATAAAACCATCAGCATGATTAAGCATTTTAGTTATTCTTTCTTGCATACCTGAGACGACTAACTCTTCTCCAGTTGATGAGTCAGACGAACTGCCCAAACGTTTTAGGGCTCTTGGGATGATGCCTAATACTTGGCTTCCTCTGACAAAAGCTGCTTCAGAGACCATTTTTGATAACCCTCGGTTACCTCCTCCATACACCAAGTGTAATTTTCTCTCTGTTATACTTCGACCAAGATCGATGGCTGCCTCAACAAACTCTTTATGTTTGCCATAGGTAAATCCAGAAAGCACACAAATGTTCTTGAATTGTCTATTTGGAGTAGCTGCCATTGTGATACTTCTCAAAAAATAATTTGTGAGTGCTTGACAAAAAAAATCACATTTAAGAGTCTTGGTAACAGTGGGTCACAGTTGTGTATGAGGTAACATGTCAGTGTCAAATAATGCGTAAAGCACGTGGCTCGCGAGTCAAAAAAGAAACAGTAAAAAGGAAAAAGCAAACAGTAATAAGGAAAAAGCAAACAGTAATAAAATTATTAAAGACAATAATGCACACAATAAAACAATAGTGAAATAAAATAACAGTAAAGTGAAAGGATATTTATAGGTAGTTGCGACTGTGGCTCACATCTTCCTCTGGTTTTACGTCCAGAAATGGCTTAAACGCCCTCTATGGGTCGAGGATAGGCTTCCTATCCAGTTTTCTTATAAACTGGCTAACAGGGTCGTTTATAATCATATTCCCGAGACTATATTGTGCATGCTCTTTCTGGAATAATGGCCATAACTGGATAATCGCTCCTTGCACATATCCACTGGGATGCGTTTCAAGAGACAAAAGGATATCATCCAATGACTCCTTATTCAAGCCATCCCTAATGAATTGAATCTTATCTTCCCTGTTATCAGACACCATTCCTAAAGAATATCGGTTTTTATTGCAACTCACTCTGGCACACTTATGACAAGCAACAGAAATTCTTCGAGCTCGTCGTTTTCTTGCATAATTTCCTTTACCACAACCAGACATGTATGCAATAAATTTTGGAGGTAACTCACATGCCGATCGTACTTTAGCCTCGATTAACCAACGGATGTCAACAGGTATGTTATTCCTCATGAGTAATCGCATGCGTTCGGACCGAGCTTTATAGATCGTAAGGAGGGCATTCTGAGGAAGTGAAGGGAATAGCTTGTGAAGCTTCGCTAGAATCTCGTTTCAGTCTATACTTTCGCCTCAGAATATCAGTTATTATGGGAAACTGAAGTAACCGACTTGATTGTCACGGAGTACCGTTATCCGCCACTTCACTGGGGTAACAAACTAAAGCACACAAACAGAAAAACAAATTAAAACACATAAAGAAAATTAAAATCGTCCTCTTATTGAATTTACCTCAAGCTCCAACTGGATGTCGTAAACACTTCTCTCAATATCTCTGAGTTGGCTTTCTAGACCCTCAATATAAGATACTAACTTTGGTGGTTGTAGAGCCCAAATGCGATGTGTTTTACAAAATTGAATTTGCCTTTTGAGATGAGTTTTGACACGTTGAAGTGGTTTAAGAATGTTCAGGAGGAACGGTCTAAGTAAGGTACTCATGATTAAAAATGATAAGAGAAAACTTAATAGTGAAACAAACACACTTATGTAAAAATAATTTCAATTAGCAAAAGAATAATATAAAGAAAGAAAAAAAAATCAAATCAACGAAAAGAAAAAAAAATCAATTCAAATCTGGTGGGTCACTCAAATTTATTTCGGTGTCTTCTCCATGTGGTTGGTACTCTAGATATGGCTTTAATCTTTGACCATTAACTTTAAACGTGACACCGTTCTTTGGGTCCTTAATTTCAATTGCCCCATGTGGAAAAACAGTATGAACAATAAATGGGCCAGACCAACGAGAGCGTAAAAGCACTTTCTGACTTGGAGTGAAAGATTTTCTCATAATTTGCTTGTCATAGAAGACTTTCATTCGTTGCTTGTAAATCTTGGCATTTTTGTATGCGTCATTGCAAATTTATTCAAGTTCTGCCAGTTGTAATCTTCTTTCTGAGCTGGCTTGCTGCATGTCAAAGTTGAATTTCTTAATGGCCCAATACGCACGATGCTCGAGTTCCATAGGTAGGTGGCAAGCTTTTCCATACACTAACCTGTAGGGTGACATCCCAATCGGGGTCTTGAAAGCCGTTCTATATGCCCATAATGCATCATCAAGTCTTAATGACCAATCTTTTCTGTCCGGCCTCACCGTCTTTTCTAATATGTGCTTTATTTCTCGATTGGAGATCTCAACTTGGCCACTGGTTTGCGGATGATATGGGGTTGCCACTTTGTGTGTGATTGAATACTTTGTCAAAAGAGCTTTGAATACTTTGTTACAAAAGTGGGCACCACCATCACTGATTATTGCTCGAGGGAATCCAAAGCGTGAAACAATGTTGCTTTTAAAAAATGCTATCACCACCTTGTGATCATTAGTTCTACATGGAATTGCTTCTACCCATTTCGATACGTAGTCAACAGCAACAAATATGTATTGATGGCCAAAAGACGGGGGAAAGGGTCCCATGAAGTCGATACCCCATACATCAAAAATCTCAACCACTAAAATTGGATTTAATGGCATCATATTCCTTCGCTTAATGCTCCCCATTCGTTGACACCTATCACATGAAGAACAGAAAGTGTAAGCGTCTCGAAATATAGTTGGCCAATAGAAACCACATTGTAAAACTTTAGTTACTGTTTTCTTAGCACTGAAATGGCCTCCACAAGCTTGTTCATGGCAGAATGAAAGAATATTCTGAATTTCATTTTCTGGGACACATCGTCTAACAATTTGATCAGCACAATACTTGAACAAATACGGGTCATCCCAAAAGAAATTTTTTATCTCTATAAAGAATTTAGCCTTATCTTGCTTGGTCCAATGTTATGGAAGTTTACCTGTAACAAGATAATTAACTATATCAGCATACCAAGGTAATACTTCCACACTCATTAATTGTTCATCTGGAAATGACTCATTCAATATCAATGGCTCTGTAATTGTGTCAAAATGGAGATGAGAGAGGTGGTCTGCCACAACATTTTCTGTCCCTTTCTTATCTTTGAATTCCAAGTCAAATTCCTACAAAAGTAACACCCAACGAATTAGTCTAGCTTTTGCATCTTTCTTTGTGAGAAGATATTTAATAGCAGCATGATCTGTGAACACGATTATTTTACAACCAATGAGATAAGATCGAAATTTCTCTAATGCAAACACTACTGCTAGCATTTCTTTTTCAGTAGTTGAATAGTTCAACTGTGCATCATTCAATGTCATACTAGCATAGTAAAAAACGTGGAGAATTCGATCAACTCTTTGTCCTAATACTGCTCCTACTGCATAATCAGATGCATCACACATGAGCTCAAATGGTAAGCTCCAATTTGGGGGCTGAATGATGGGTGATGATGTCAACAACTGCTTTAGTTTTTCAAATGCCACAAGACATGAATCATCAAAGATAAAAGGTACATCCTTAGCAAGTAAATTGCATAAGGGTCTAGAAACTTTGCTAAAATCTTTAATGAAACGTCTATAGAAATCAGCATGCCCAAGGAAAGATCTTACTTCTCTGACTGTTTTGGGTGGAGGAAGATTAGAAATAAGATCCACCTTGGCTTTGTCAACCTCAATACCTTCGCTCGAAATGATGTGACCGAGAACAATACCTTGTTTTACCATAAAATGACACTTCTCCCAATTTAAGACCAAGGTCTTCTCGATACATCTCTGCAGAACTAGTGTTAGATGATGTAAACATTGATCAAACGAGTCACCAAAGATAGAAAAATCATCCATAAAGACTTCAAGAATCGTTCAACCATATCAGAAAAAATGCTCAACATGCATCGTTGAAATGTAGCAGGTGCATTACATAATCCAAATGGCATTCTCCTATATGCAAATGTGCCAAAAGGGCAAGTAAAAGTAGTTTTCTCTTCATCTTTTGGTGCTATGGGAATCTGATTATATCCTGAGTAGCCATCTAGAAAGCAATAAAATTCATGGCCTGCCAATCTATTAAGTATTTGATCGATAAATGGTAAAGGAAAATGGTATTTACGTGTGACAGAATTCAACTTTCTATAATCAATGCATACACGCCATCCTGTAGTCACTCTAGTGGGTATCAATTCATTATCAGCATTCGTAACTACTGTGACTCCTGATTTTTTGGGGACAACTTGTACAGGACTTACCCATGAACTATCAGAAATTGGGTAAATGATACATGCATCTAATAGCTTAAGGACTTTTGTTCTAACAACTTCTTTCATATTAGGATTTAACCGACGTTGCATTTCCCTAGTAGATTTAGCATTTTCATCAAGGTGAATGTAATGCATGCAGTCTACTGGATTTATACCTTTTATGTCTGCTATGGTCCATCCTAATGCTCCTTTGTGCTCTTTTAAAACATCCAACAACTTACCTTTTTGTTCGTAATTTAGGGATGATGAGATGATTACCGGTAGAGTACTTTCTTCTCCCAAAAATGCATATTCCAGAGTGTTGGATAATGGTTTGAGCTCGAGTTTCGGTGGTGATTTTGATGATGGGATGAGTTTCTTCTCTGATGGTGCTAGTTGTTCAACTCTTGACTTCCATTTATTAGTGTCCATAGATGGTGCTGAGTCAAGTAGGGCGTTGACCTCATCAACCGATCTGTCAATATCAAAATCAAAACCAAAGTGAGTTAAACATGTTTGTAAAGGATCATCACTAAGGTTTGAAAGAAAAGTGTCATCAACTAATGTTTCAATTAAATCCACATCAACAATTCCATCATCTGCATTGTGAAGTTGTTTGGCAATGTTGAAGATGTTCAGCTCTATAGTCATGTTGCCGAAGGACAACTACATATTTCCAGTCCTGCATTGAATGTGAGCATCCGCAGTTGCCAAGAAAGGTCAGCCTAGAATAATGGGGATGTGCTTCCTTGAATCCTGTATTGGTTGAGTATCAATTACAATGAAATCAACAGGAAAATAATACTTGTCTACCTGGATAAGCACGTCCTCCACAATACCACGAGGTATTTTCGTGGACCGATCTGCAAACTATAACACCACTGGAGTTGGGTGTAATTCTCTCAGTCCAAGTTTCATGAATACTAAATAAGGCAACAGATTTACACTAGCTCCTAAATCTAACAAAGCATTCTCAATTGTGTGGTTCCCTATACTACATGAGATAGTGGGGGAGCCTGGGTCTTTGCATTTTAAAGGAATTTTATGTTGGAGTATAGAACTAACGTTTTCTGTTAAAAATGCCTTCTTTTGAACATGCATATTTCTCTTTTTAGTACAAAGGTCTTTAAGAAACTTGGCATAAGATGGAACTTGTTTAATAGCATCAAGCAAAGGGATGTTAACACTTACCTGTTTGAAGATTTCAAGAATCTCACCTATGGATTTTCCCTTCTTGCCTTTAGCCAACCTCTGGGGGAATGGAGCTTTCAGAACATATTCTCATGGGTTGGTTTCTTCTTTCTCCTCCGATGATGAGTCCTCAACATTCACAGGTACAATTTGATTTTCTTTTGTCACCGACATCTCTACTTTGTTGTCGACTTCTTTTCCTTTTCGCAAGGTCATGACTGCTTTGACCTCTCTATGCTGTTGTAGTGAACTGGTACTTTCTTCATGTACTCCTTTAGGGTTAGGCACTAGTTGACTTAGAAATTTACCTTTCTCAACGGTCATTGCCAAGGTCTGAACTGAAGAAGCAAGTTGTCCCACCATCTTCTCAAGGCTTGAAACTGATTGAGCTTGTGAGTTGAAGCCTGCTCTCAACTCATTTCGTAGTCCATCAATGGTGCGGTTCTGTTGCTCAATCGTGGAGTGAGTAACATTCTTGAAATTCTGGAATGCATCCTCGCATGGTCTAGGTTGTGAGTAGTTCTGATTTTGATTGTATGGTCTAAATGGGGGCTGAGAGGCTTGAGGAATTGGTTGCATTGGTGGAGCTGGAGCTGCTGGTCCATTCTGTTGGAGTCATTGAGACCATGAAAAATTGGGGTGGTCTCTCCATCCAGGGTTATATGTGTTGGAGTATGGGTTGTAATTCGATGGTTTTCTCATTACACCTATGGCATTGGCTTGATCTGAGTATGAGTCATGGTCATATGGCTCTGTTGATTTAGCAGTCGATAACGATGCTATTTGTCGAGAGAGACCTTCAATTATCGCTTTGACTTCTTTAATTTCTGAACTTGACTCGCCAATGTGAACCTCATTTACTCCCTTAATTCTTCTAGTATTCCTAAGTGATCGACTCCATTGTTGGGAATTATCCGCTTGTCGCTGGAAGAATTCCCAAATTTCTGATGCACTTTTTGACATTAGCTCTCCTCCACTTGTTGCCACTAGCCATTCTTGCACATTTGGTAGTAATCCCTCCAAAAAGTATTGGCATTGGTGCCATTTCTCGTACCCATGATGTGGACACTTCAAGAGTAGCCCATTGAATCGCTCCCATGTTTCGAAAAATTGCTCGTCTTCTCTCTGTGTAAACTCTGAAATTTCCCTGCGAATAGCATTGGTTTTATGCACTGGGAAATATTTATTCAAAAATTTAGTTACCATTTGTTCCCATGATGCAATGCTATTAGCAAGCAATGTATTAAGCCATGAACGAGCTCTATCTTTTAAAGAAAATGGGAATAATCTGAGTTTAACATCATCGTCTGAAAAATTCTCGTATTTAAAAGTTTGACAAATAGCATGAAAATCATTCAGATGATTATATGGGTCCTCATTTTCTAGGCCAGAAAATGTGGGGAGACAATTTAGCACACTAGGTTTTAGTTCAAAGCTCCTAGCAGCTACATTTGGGTATCTTATGCATGATGTGCTCAAATTAGCTAAAGGACTGAAGTAGTCCTTAAATGGCCTCTCCTGTGGTTGCAAATCCATTTTATTTTTAATTTGTTTGTGTGTGTGAAGTGTTTTTTCTAGTTCAAGGTCTATAGATTCAAGATTAGGTAATAATGACTTACGACCATGCATGCAAAACAAATAAAATGAAAATAAAGATGGGAGCAAAACAAATAAAAATAAAGAAGAGAGAGAAATTACGATACTAACCTTATCGCGCTATTACAATCTTACTATAAAAATACACAGAAAAAAATACGTGAAATAAATTAACTAAGAATAAATTAATAAGATAAACAAAAAAAATTACAAAGAAAAATAAATTTAAAATTAAATTACAGAATTTTAAAGAAAAGAAAAAGAAAGAAATACTAACCTTTAAATGTAAATTCACTTTTTTTTTCTTTTTTTTAATAAAAAAATTACAAGAAAACAATTAAAAGAAATTATTCACAAAAATTAATTCTATGAATTAAAATTATTTACCTCCCCGGCAGCGGCGCCAAAAACTTGTTGTACAAATTTTAATGTACTCGCAAGCGCACGAATCTATTGTAGTATAGATCAATGGTGACGAGTGTCGATCCCATGAGGAGGTGGATTTTAATTATATGTAGAATTAATTTTGTAAATGGGTGGTTGAAATTGTGGTGGAAGTGATTTAAATTATCCTAAAATTGGAATTGAGATGGTGATAATAAATTCTAAAATTGGAATTGCAATGGCGAGAATAAATTGAAGCGAAATCTATTGAAATAACGTACTTGGGTATCTGGATCCGTATTAACATGCATCATGGGCTAAATAATCCGTATTAATGCCAATTAAATCATGAGGGGGGAATTCATACCTCATGAACCACGCTCTAATCAATATGGTGCTAAGGGCTTATCGTGCCAAATAATAATAATCTTGTACTAGAGGGCCGTTGAAACCAAGGCGGTACTAGACAAGAATATTATTATTTGTCGACGATAAGTCAAAACATCCACAAAAACTAGAGGGGAAGAGGAAATAAATTTACCAAATTAAGCCCATGACACATGTTGAGACTTCACCTTCAACCCAAGCTTGAAAGAAAATTAGCCACTCATAATTGAACTAAGGACAAAATGGAAATTTATTAAAATATGAAGAAAATACAAGATGAAGAAGGAATTACAGAAAATGGATCCCAAAAATGGATTCAGAGATATCAAATTAGGGGGGAGGCCCCCTTTTTATAGATACATGGAGTAAATCATGACCATCGGATTAAAAACAGTTTGGACACTCAGGATTGCGCCACGTCATCAGTCAACAGTATGCGGTTTGACCCGGATGAACAGTAACACGGTTTGACCCGAGTGAACAGTGACGCGGTTTGGTTGAAAATAATCCTGTGTGATGCATGTGCCGTACGCGAGATTTTTCGTCCACTGATATACTGCCACGTCACCATCAACAGTACATAAGAATTTTAGCCCAATAGGATCATGCCACATCATCAGTCAATGCCACGTCATCGATCCGTCTATGTGAACAGTGTCGTGAACAGTAACGTAAACAGTACCGTACACGTGAATAGTACCGTACATGTGAACAGTGTCATTTTTCCTTTTATGCTCCTCCTAAGGTTTTCGACTGTCCTGAGTTCAAAAGTGATGTCCGTTTTGCCATCTGATCTCTCGTTTATCGTGAAATGACTACGATGCCCCTAAAATACATAAAATACTTAATTAAAATAAAACACATGGAATTAAATCACAAGAAGGTTAAATACATAAAAGTAAGGGTTGTTAGTAAGACTTGAAATGTAAAATGACGGTTTTCTCCTTTATAAATATGCATTTTCTAATACTCAACAGCTAGTTGTCAAATCTTTGGCACAATAGAATAAACCAACTTAGAAGCCAATAATAGCAAAAATGCCAAAAACTGATAGCAAATCAACACAGACAAATATCATATTAAACCACCAATAGTAACAAAAAAACAACAAAATAAGGAACCTGAAATAACAGAAAATCAAAAATCAAAGACAACGCCATTAGCCAACTGATCGTATCCACGATTAGAGTCATCAACAAAGCCATCAAAATTCAAAAAACTAGAAACCAATGGGGCATAGATCCAAAACAGTCAACTTTACAATTTGGTAATAAAATATACATTAAACTGTGAGTTTATATATGATTTAATCAATCCAAAAAAAATTATTCAGATCTTCAACAATATTCACCAATTATATCATCATGAAATATAAACTGTGTTTGCTTTTTCCTAATCCAAAACTGCAAGATCCTTACAAATGCTAAAACTGATTTTATGTGTCCTATATCTTTTAAAACAAAAATAGGAATACAAATTAGGCAGGCATAATTGAAGATACAATTTTAAAAATAATGTTTACTACACGATACACATTCAAATTATATTTTTGTTTAAAATTTTTTTATAATGCTAGCTTATCTTATATAGTGTTAGAACGTATGTACATTTAGCAGCAAATGTGAGTCTTGACATAGTAGTTGCATGTTCACTAAGCGGCAACTGGAATAAGAATTAAGGAATAAAAAAAATGATATGTTTACTTGTCTAAATGAGAGGCATAATTGTAATCAAATGGTGGGTCCCACAAAAAAATTAGAAATGATTAATAGAGTTTCCATTCTTATAAGAGGTCCAACTACCTTCCATCCACTAGAAGGTATAACTTATTTTATCATCCAGTGTTGTAGCAATTGGATATTTGAGATGTTGATCTAATGACTATTTTTTTGCAACGTGAAATTGAATTTCAATTGACGACCATTTCAATGGACTATGCAAGAGAAAATTATGTACAAAAACCCTAATTTTTCCCTTTCATCCGCTGCCGCTACCACCACCCATAACCCTTTACTATCATCATCACCATCTCAATCCTTAGCCGTAATCCAAAAACTATAACAACCACCGTGACTGCCATTACAACCACCACCATCAGCGCCACTCACAAACCCTAGCCATCACTACAAACATTCACAAACTTTAACCACCTTTGTCGGTTCACCAAGCTTAACCTATGTTGCCGCCGCCTGCCAATCATCCACAACACCTAACCACCGTCACCAACAAACCTTAGCTCCCGCCTTCTATAAGCAAGCCCCACCACCACAACCACAGACACACAGAGCCACACTAACCTATCATACTATTGTAATAGAGGCTAGGATGTAGACAAGATTCGGCCGAGAAGGGATGTTTTCCTTCTCCGGCTGGCTTTTTTTTTTGTCTTTTTTTGTTTTTTAATTATTATGTTACTTTTTGTTTTTTTTTTCTTTTATTTTGTCTATATTTTGGTTGTTAGATTGTTTCTGTTGTCATTGCTGGAGGTGGTGGAGTTGAAGCTCGTGTTGATAATGCTGATGTTGGTGTCCTTTTAATTGTGATTTTTTTACTGGACAAACTAGTCATCTTCTTTCATTACATGTCCTTTTACAACATGTTGGATTTTACTACTTTTAATCCAAGGGTTAGATTAAAATAAGACAAAAGAAAAGGTACCTTCCTACGGGTGGAAGTTAGTTTCGACCTCTTATGAGGGAGGTAGGAATAATTAATACTCTTCCTTAGAGTGACCATATATACTATCTCATTTATAAGTATAATGGTTTGTTTACTAATCAGTAATTAGAATGAGGTGGAATCAGAATAAGTTGGAATCAAAAAGAGGAATGCGAATTAGAATAAATTATTTACTTTAACTATAGGAATCAAAATCGAAATGAGCTGGATTGTCGTTGATGTATTTACTTTACCCTATAATCGAAATGAATTTTTGTAAATTACTAAAATACCCTTAGTCTATTATTGCCATTGGTTTATTATTTATTATATGATTATGAATATTATTATTAAAAAAATTATTGTTAAAATTATAATAGTTATAATGATAATTATAATTAGACTTTTTCTCTTTTTTTATTATTTTCTCTCTCTTCTTTTCTTCTTCTTCTTCGCTGTTTTCTTTTTCTCTCTTTTGCAAATTCTTTGATACTTCTTCATCATTAATCATGTCAATTTCATCTTCTTCATCGACGACAAATCATCATCATAATTATCTTGTTCTTCCTCTTGTCAATTTCGTTTCTTCTTCGTCATCAACATCACAATTTAGTTTCATCTTTATCATCGTCATCACAATCGCATCATCTTCATCATCATAATCACAATTACATCATCAATAATAACCATCATCATCATCAATCATCAACATTATTATCCCAAAAAATCATCAATGTCAATAGTCTTACCATCAATAATCATCATCATCGATTGGTTCTTTTATGACGATGGATAAGCTAACCATGACAGCGAATATAAATCTGACTAATGACAAGCGACGAACATGGGTTGCAATCAATGATGAATCCGACTAGTGACAAGCTACTCAATTGGCGAAGGTGCTGCAGCCAATTGTTTCTTTAGTTCTGGTTGATAGAGCCAATTTTGTGGCTTTTTTCTCCTTTTTTAGTTTTTATTGCAAAGAGGGTATTTTGGGAAAATTATAAATATAATGGGATGGTTTTGTCTCTCAGTGGTATGAGGTTCTAATTCCCAATCCTCTACCTAATTCAAAACCCCAGTAATCAAACCTGATCTTGTGTGGACATATAATGGGATGGTTTTATCTTTATTCATGTTCTCACCCTCAGTTTTAACAAGTAAACAAATTATTAATTCCCTTTCCTTTATTTCGATTCCCCTTATTGTATAGTAAACACTCCATAAGACTTTGAACTTTAGGTCTCTAGTCAAATGACAACCAAGATAAAAAAAAAGGATTAAAATAGTCTCTGAAACTAAGCTCAAGACTAATTCATCTTTTGTTTCATTATCTTCATCTTGTTTATTGTAATTACGCTAATTCTGTAACAGCTATATTGACTTACTTACATTTCTACCAATTTATTTATTCCTTGGCACTTTTTTATTCTTCCATGAGTGAAGCTAACGAAAACCTACACATTCACTTTATTAGACGAATTATATGAAAAAGGATATTAAATTGACGTGCATTTAAATAACTTTATGTCATAATCTAACAACAATGATTCCGTATCTAACATTTATATTTACGCAATTTACATTTCGGCTCTTTGCAAGCTTATTATCATGTTAATGCTCTTTCTTATTTATTAATTTTTATTTACCTCCTTATTTATTAATTCTTATTTACATTTTGGCTCTTTCCAAGCTTATTATCATGTTAATGCTCCCTCTTATTTATTAATTCTTATTTACCTAGAAAACAAGATCAATAAAAGGCTTTATACATTTAATATCACCCCCAACAAACTCCATGACTCCATTATTAACTCACAAGTGTTTTGGCACATGTATCTTTGAGCTACCGGAAAATATAAAGGGAAGAAAGAGTGCACATAATGATAAAACTGCTTTCCCACTTTAAAGAACATTCATCTTTTTAATTTGTTTGTATTACACAAAATCAGAGTAATAGATAGAAATTGGACTTTAATATGGAGGAAAAATTTTCCTAGGCAAATAAGGAGGAAAAGTTCCATGATAACAATCATTTAGAATAGTTCATTTTTTTTCTACACTAACAAGAAAATTTTCCTAATAATATTCTTCTGAAATATTTCATTTTTTAGTACGCCAACAAGGGGGAAAGGTTCCCCAGTAATATTCCTCCAGAATAGTTCATTTTTTACTATGCCAATAAGAAGGAAAAGTTCCCTAACAATATTCCTTCAGAGAATAATTCACTTTCCTTAAGTTAAACAGGAGGAAATTTTTCCTTAGATCAATAAGCAGAAAAACATTCTTAAGCAGCAAGGAGGAAAAGTACCGTAATCATAATCCTCCTGAATAATTCACTTTCTCTAGGCCAACAAAAAGGAGAAGTTTCATAGTAATATTCCTATAAATACTTTACTTCTCCCTACGCAAATAACCCTAACAAAATTCCTTCGAAAACACTAACAAGGAGAATTTCCCTAACAATATTCTTTCGGAGAATAATTTACTGTTCCTTAAGCTAGCAGGGAGGAAAATTTTGTCTAGGCCAACAAAGAGGAAAAATTTTCTTAGGTCAACAAGGAGAAAAAGTTCCGTAAAATAATCCTCCAAAAAAATTCATTTTGTCCTAGGCCAACAAAGAGGAAACGTTTCCCGGTAATATTCTTCTAGAATAGTCTTTTTCATGAGCCAACATGGAGTAAAGTTCCCTAATAATATTCTTTTAGAATAGTTCACTACTCCCCAGGCCAACATGAGGTAAAGCTTCCATAGATCAACTAGGAGAAAAAGTTCCTTGATAACATTCTTCCGAATAATTCACTTTTCCCTACTCCAAGAAGGAGGAAATTTCCTAATAACATTCTTCTGGAATCACTCCTTTTCGAAATTGATCCAAGAAATAATTTAAATTCTTCTGAAACTTCAATTTAGAGAATAGTTCAATTTCCCTACGCCAGTAAAGAGGAAAATTTCCTTAATCATATTCCTCTGAAATATTTCACTTTTCATTGCATCAACAAGGAGGAGAAGTTCTATGATATTATTCCTCTGGAATTACTCATTTTTTCTCCATGCCAACAAATAGGAAAAACTAACCTAGGATAGCAAAGAAGAAAAGTTTTCTAATAATATTTCTCTAGAATAATTTATTTTTTCTTATGTTAACAAGGAGGAACATTGCTAGTAGTATTTTTCTAGGATAGTTCACTTTTCAATATACCATCAAGAAGAAAAACTTTTCTTACACCAATAACGAGTAAAAGCTCCCCAATAATATTCTTTTGAAATATTTTACTTTTTTCTACACAAACAGGGAGGAAAAGTCCCTTGATAAAATTCCTTCGGGATAGCTCAATTTTCCCTACGCCAACGAGGAGAAAAAAGTTTCCTAACAATATTTCTTTGGAATAGATAACTATTTCTTATGCCAACAAGGAGGAAAAGTTTCCCACTACCATTTTCTCTGAAATAGTTCACTTTTTCTTAAGCCAATAAGGAAGAAAAGATTTCTTAATAGAAATGGCAATTTACCAGGTCGAGTCCGAGCCTAACTCGATAAGATAAGCAAAGGGCCCAATCTCCAAAAAAAATCCGAATATCAAACTTTCAAGGCGACCCCGGGTCAATTCAGGGTCGGACTTAGGCTTTATCCGAGCCCGACCAAATTTTTTTAATTTTTTAATATTTAAATAATTTAAATTTTGCTCCCCTAACATATTTAAATTTAAAAACTTAAAAACTTGTTTAAAATAGTATAAATATAAAAATTACTCTATTCAACATCTCAACTATAAATTATACAAATAACTAAACATAAAACAAATAATTTTCTTTACAGAGATAAAACACCTTCCTGAGCCCTTCTTTTGTTTCCGTTTTTTGATGAAACAGTATTTCCTTCCTTTGTAGGGTTTCCAGGGCTGTTTTTCTTTTCTCCGTTTGCCAGTATTGCAAGAGCACATTTTTTCTGTATGTTGGCAACCAAATTTGTTTGGTTCCTCACTACAGAATTTTTGCAGAGAGGATTTCTCAATCTGCTTCATGTGCTTTTGTAAGTCTTGAGATCGGCAATGACTCTGGATTAGCTCCATCTACATTTGATAGAGTTGAGCTAGGCTGAGCTGTGCTAGATCAACAATTGCATCAGCTTTGAATTTTGCCTCCATCATTTCTGCAACTGGTCCTGGCATGTTCTGCACGAACGTTCTGTGGATGGTGTCTGATGTTTTGTCAAAGGTATAGTACAACATTTCTTGCTCCAGGTAGTATTCTTCCATCTTTCGAACATCACAGCATTTATTTTGGAGAAATTGCTTTTCTGCAACTTCTTCTTCTCTTATGAACTGGCCTAGAAAATCTAATGATAGATTCTCCAGAAGGCTTCCACAAGGGTCATCCCTGCTGAGTATGTGTTGTCTTTATTCTCTTGTGAGTTTTCGTCCCCACCATAGTCTTAACGAACCGACGAACCCTGCTATCAGCCTTAGAGCTGCTGATCTTCTGCTCAACTGGGGGGCTCTTTGACATTCGCCTTCGTACCAAGCTACCATTTGCTCAAAGTAAGCCAATCTTTCCTTTGGCTTCATTCCGTCAACGTTCCAAAACATTTTCCCAGTTGTTGAGTGCCCAAGTTGTACTCGGGTTTCCCATTCTTCTCCTTGAGACACCTCATCAATATGTGGTGCCTGATCTGCTGGATTAGCTAAAGATTCTACTCCAGATGCTGCTGGTTGAGCAGTAAATTCTGGGGCAGTGAACTGCATTGTTCCTGATGGATTCTGGGTTGGTACTTGTCTGCTAGGATCAGAAGTTTGACCCTATTCTTGTGTTGATGTGGTAAATCTTGCTCGGGTATCCACATAGAATGGATTTGCAGGATTGACTCTTTGCATGAGAATTGGTATAGGAGGGGGCTGGTTTATAGTATCATCAGAAGAGATACTTGTCTCATCTTCAGTATCATCTTCTTCGTCCCACCCTGTAGCCTTCTGAGGCCATGGATATTGAGGAGGAGGAGCATAGCTTTTCCAAAATGCCTTTTGACAATTTCCAGATGCATTTTCCTCCCAGATGTGCCATGGTTTTGTGGGTTTGCTCTTCTAGTGTCTGGACACCTTCTTCTTGGTGTAGCTTTCCCTCGTTCTTTCCATTTCATCTTCATCTGCAGCTCCTGTCATGACAATCATGTTTATGGATCTGGCAGCATTGTCATGCAGTTGTGAAAACTGTTGGATAGTCATCTTATGCTGTTTTCTGGTCTTCTTTAACTGTTTTCTTATCACAGCTAAGTCAGCAAGAATTTGCTGTTGAGTGACCATGATGTCTCTCAGAGTCTGGTTTTGCTCCACAGCATTGATGTTTGACCAGTTGACTGCCTTTTCGATCGGACCAAACTCAGTTGGGTTACTTTTCTGTATTACCCATTTGGCCGCGTACATACCACCAGGGATATCCTTGATAAATTCATTGTCAAGGTCTGGGGTAGTAATCATGTTTACTGGACCTATAATTCTGCAAGAGGTAGTTCTCCTTGGCATATGTGTGCACAATGAGGGATGCTTTCCTTCAAGCTGGCACTTTTCACATGGATAGAGGGCTTTGGTCTCTGTAGGAAAAGAGACTGACACCCTTCCTTCTTGCAATCTACTAATCTTTGGGACCTCATGGATCTGTTAAGGCCTGTTGTTTTTTTCATACTTATTGATCCATTGTGGTGGAAAAATGAGATGGTTTTGCCTATAAGTCCTGAGTTGAAAGACTCTGCCATCACCAGCAAGGAATCTGGTAATAGGCCTTCCAAAGTTGCTCATAGAGAACATATGTGTTTGGACTTTAGAGGTGATGGAGTGGTAAATCGCCAAGGCAGACTCATCAGGCTTCATGGTTAACCCATTGACCTGAATCAATACTTTAATGGCGTCTGTGAGGGATGGCTTGTGTATGTCAAGGGTGAAGTTTGGTTCGACTTGGAGAACAACATGGCCTTGGTTGAGTCCTGCTTCAACAATAGTAATCAAGGCTTTCTCAAAGGTTTTCCATCTAGTATCTAGAATAGCAATAAAGCATGTAACGTCTTTTCCAGCTAGGAACAAAGGTTGTATTCCTATCTGGATGGCTCCAAGGTGTAAACCCTTGTATATGTGTGCACAACTTGTACCTTGTAACCTCGTTGGTAGAGATTATAGGAAGGTACGTTTCTTTCGAACTAGAAAAGATGGACTGGACAATGATTTCTGAGGATTTTTATATGGTTTTTAGTGCAGAATTTGAACAAAGTGAGAAAATCCCATCTTGTACACGGGCCTTCGCATTCCAGGCTAAAACCCATAAGCCGGCTGCGACTGGGGCCTTCCTCCATAACCCGACCCAGTAAGACTCAACCAAGGCCATGTTGTTCTCCAAGTCGAACCAAATGGAACGTTGACGGAATGAAGCCAAGAGAAAGATTGGCTTACTTTGAGAGGTACAAGTTGCAGGGATACAAGGGTTTACACCTTGGAGCCATCCAGATAGGAATACAACCTTTGTTGATTGGCTTACTTTGAGAAAATGGTAGCTTGGTACGAAGGCGAATGTCAAAGAGCCCCCCAGAAATTTAGAGAATCTTCTTATAAGAAACCCCAGAGGCCTTACAAGAAGCCCAACTTCTCTAAGAAAAAAGAATTTAAACCTAAACACAAAGCCCTTTTCAACTAGAAAGAAGCCATATGCCATAAGTGTGGTATAAAAGGCCATACTACAAAGTATTGCAGAATGAATCGAAAGCTTCATGAACTTGGCCTTGATGAAGAAATCCTCTCCAAAGTTGCCCCTCTTCTTATAGAGTCTTCTGACTCTGAGTCTTTCATGTCGGGAGATAGTAGTCCCCTTCAGGTCGATGAGCTTATTGACTCAGATACCTCTGCATCTAGCAGTAGTGATTCTGAAACAGACTTTTATTTAAAGAAAATCAATGTTTTGACTAAAGACCAAGAAATCTTTCTTGAGCTCGTAAAACATATTTCTGATCCAAATCTTCAAAAAGAATATCTTGATAAGCTTTTGAAAACCCTAGATTTTAATAAAGCAGAGACTTCCAAAGTTCCAATTGTTAAAAAGAGTTCTTATGATCTTACTGAGATTTTGGATAAGAAGAAAACAAAGAAAACTATCCCCAACATTCAATACCTCCAAAAGGAGATCAAAGAAATCAAATCTAAGATTAGAGAATTAAAAGAAAAACAAAAAGGTGATTATGAAATTATCCAACTTCTTTTACAAAAACAATTACAGGATAAATCGGATAATGAATCCAATTCTGATGATGGTGATAACAATGATCAAAGCTTAGAAAACATTGAATCTGTACCCAATGATTTTCTATTTGTTTTAAAACAAATCACCATGAGAAAATATTTAATTAAAATCACTTTAATTTTTTCTGATGATTTTGCAATTGACGCCATTGCCCTTTTTGACACTGGTGCCGATTTGAATTGCATAAGAGAGGACATTGTCCCCAAGAGATTTCATGAGAAAACAAAAGAAATAGGATCGAAGGATGGATGTGCTTACGTTGGATTTCGATTATTAAAAACTCAAAATAAACAATTGCTCGAATTGGGTCGGCTTTATCAAATTTTAGAATATTTTACCAAATTTAAATTAAATAACTTTGCTTTGGATCGCGGTTGGTCAATATTTTAATAATTAAAACGGTACGTGGCGTTTGGTTCCCTGGTCAATGCTCGAATCAAAGCCGAGCCTATAGGATCCAGATCTGACTTACAACAGATCAATAATCCGCATGTCCAGATTTTCCAGCCGATATACCACTTTAATTTTGCTTTACCGAGTAATTATTAGATTTTTTAAACGAGGTTGATCAAATTTTTAAAGATTCTTTACCAATTATTTATTAAATTCTTTAGCAAACCTAGCAACAAACATGCATCTAAAAGGCTTGGGTGCATACACAGTACCAGATCTGGTTCCCAGAAATGGTGCTCTGAGGGAAAGGAGGGAGAAAAGAAGATTTATAACTGAGGATTGAGATCTGGTCTCGTTACCTCAGAGGAACGTAGCAGTTTTAAAGCATATCTGATACAGATCAGTCTGTAGAGGATGCATAAAGTTAAATTGCTTTAAAGTAAATTGCTGAAATTAAAGTACAGAAATTTAAACATGCATGCAAAGCTTTAAATAAAATTACAAATGCTTTAATGCTTTAAAATAAATTGAAAATAAAATGCTTACATTGATTGATTTTTCTTTGTAAAGAAGAAAGGGAAATTAATTGTGAAGGTAAGGAACTATTCTGTGAACAGAAAAATTTCCTTGAACCCTTCGGATTCCTGATTCCCAAAGAGAGAGAGAGAAGAGAAGAAAGAAGAGAGAGAAGCTCTAAACTTAGAAATGAAAAACCTGAGGAGTCTTAGTCTTCCTCTCGATTTTTATACAAATTGAAAATTTTTAAACTGTAGACTGTAGCAGAGCTGTAGCATACAGTAATCTTTGGAAGTCATCACTGTTCACTGTAGCGGAGCTTGAGGAAACAGTAACCTTTGGATCGTATCTTTGAATAGTAGGTTCTTTGTACAATAGTTGAAATACTATACGGGTGAAGAGACATGTGCGCTCTCACTTGTGTCCAAAGGACCACCCGAAGATACAAAAGAAAATACAGAAAATTACTCTTTTTTTTTAACATACATAAATGTAAAACTCTAATGCTTTATAGGGGAGAAAATGCCGAAGCAATCGTCTTCATTTTCATCACCAAGGGAAATAAAGGGCTCTTCGTCTCCGGAGGTGCTTGAAGAGGAACTTGCAACAAACGTTTCAGACCGTGTGCCAAAAAGCTATTGCATCACTTTAAAATACTCTTCTTCAGTTTTGGCACTGGCTAAAAGAGATTGGGCTTTGGATTTTTGGGTAAAGAATGTTTGCTGAGCTTTAGAATTTTTAATGGTGGGTTGGAGAAATCCTTTGGCAGAGAGCCAATTTCGAACTAAGGCTTCAGTCAATTTTGACTGTTCATCGAACTTTGACCACCATTTTACTTTAAATGTTCTTTGTAATATAAGCTGGGTTTCTTGGGTGTGATACCTGAGATTCCACATCCATACCCATGGGAGGAAGAAATTTGTACAGAAACAGAGAAAGGGGGGAAACCTTTTCTCGGATTCAGAGGGAGTATAATGGGCTTTAAACAAATTTAAACAGTAGATTGCATTTGGTGTTAGGATATCGGGAATTGGGCCAAAATGGTTCCACCATTGTTTAAACCAATTGGGAAGGCTTTGGACAGTTATTTTTGAATTAAAGAAAAATAACCATGAATGGGATTTCTTTGGGTTTTGAATAAAAAATGTGTTGAACCAAGCTTGTTGGTAATCCCAGTAGGAGAAAACCAAACAGTGCGGTAAACGCATTTGGAAATTGGAGGGAAAACGTTTCTGATTATGGAGTAAGTCACCCCATTGTTTTGGGCTTAAAACTTTTAAGATGGTGGCTGTAGAATAGGCCGGATCAGAATGGGTTTCACTGAGAAAGAAATGTTTAAATTTCACAGACTCAGTGGCTTCTAAAATACTTTGATAATAAGACTGGGGTTTTGTTAAATCCCAAGGTTTAAAAAATCAGCCTTTAGGAAAAAACTTTAAAATTGCTTGGAAAGGATTAGTGTGGTAAAAACCATCTTCCATTGTTGAAACATTTTGGAAATGAGTTTTATCATACCAATCGGAGGTTTTCTTTAAAGAGGTTGGCTGGGAAAGTACAATCTGAGTAGATGAACTTTCACCAGACAAAACAACATTTTGGCTTTGGGAAAGAGGTTTTGAAATCTCTTTAGAGGTTTGCTTTTCTTCCTCAGGGATTTGAGAAAGGGCTTTAGATTTTGAAATGCCTTGTAAGGCAAGCATAAGCTAAGGGGATTTTGTAATGGATTCCATCCACTCTTTTACTTGTTGTTCAAAGGAGATGGCTTTGTATTGGGTTTCTTGTTCTTCTTCGACCATTTCAATCCAGGATTTAATGGGCATAGCGGAAGAAAGTAATTTTTCTTTAGAGGGAGTAGATTGAGGTTCTTTGGGGGTTTTTGTAGGTTCGGCATCTTTAAGAACAGCTTTACCTTTGTCTCTTTTCTTCGGCGGCATTATCTGTTTTGCAAAAATTCTTTGGTTAGAAAATTAGGAATAAAATTTGTATCACCTTTAATAAACTCAATATCGAAATCAAAAACACTTAAAATGGCTTGCCATCGTGCAAAAATTTGTTTTGATGCAATGTTTTGAACATCTTTTACTAAAACATGTTTTGCAGCTTTGCAATCGATTCTAAGTAGAAATTTTTGATTTAATAAATCATGTTGGAATTTTGAAATGCATAAAACAATGGAAAGAATTTCTTTTTTAATGGTTGAATAATTTTTTTGGCATTCATTCCAATGTGCAGAAACATATTGAACTATCTGTTCCTTATCATTATCTTTTTGCTTTAATATGCCTCCATAACCTAAATCTGATGCATCAGTTTCAACAATTTTAGGTAATGCAGAATTTGCAAGAAATAAACATGGGATGCTTTTTACGGAATTCTTTATAAGTCTAACTACTTTAGTATGCTCATCGGTCCAGGCAACAGGATTCTTCTTTAGCCTGTCATCCAAAGGTTTGGACATCCTATTGATATTAGGATAGAAATCAAGAACATAATTTAGACTTCCTAGAAATCTTTGCAATTGAGTTTTATCAAGGATTTTATCAGGAAACTTGTCTGCAAAGACAAGAGAACGCTCAATAGGGGTAATGGTTCCTTTGGAAATATGGTGACCTAAGAACCTGATCTTGGTTTGAAATAAAGAGACTTTAGACTTAGAGATTGCTAAACCAGCTTTTCTGGTAGCAAGGTAAAAGGTCTTTAGATGTTTAAAATGTTGGTCGATGGTTTGAGAGAAAATCAAAACATCATCGATATAAACAATGCAAAATTCAGAATAAGGGTTATAAATATCATTTATAATTCTTTGGAATTCTGAAGGTGCATTTTTCAAACCAAATGGCATAACAGTCCACTCGTACTGTCCAAAAGGAACAGTAAAAGCAGTTTTGTAACAGTCTTTTGGATGAATTTGAATTTGCCAAAAACCTGATTTCATGTCAAATTTTGAAAATATGAAAGCAGAATGCAGTTTTTGAAGCAAATCCTTTTTGTTAGGTATTGGGTACCTAATCCATTTCAATGCTTTATTAAGGGGCTTATAATTTATGACTAGTCTTGGTGTTCCTCTTTCAATTTCAGAATTTTTGTTTATATAGAAAGCAGCACAAGACCATGGGGGTCTAGATTTTAAAATGAGTCCTTTAGACTTCAAGTCTTTTATTTCAGTTCTACAATGTTGTTCCAAATCCATATTCATTTGGATTGGACGAGCTTTAGTAGGTATCTGTTTTTCATCTAAAGAATTCTCATAAGGCAAATCTACCAAATGTTGTTTCCTATTCCAAAAAGCTGAAGGTAGATTGGCACAAATTTATTTCTCAATTAAATCTTTAAAATCAGAGATTTTCTTTTGGATGAAATCATTTTGTAATTGGTTTTCAATTCTTTTGAAACTTAAATCCTTTTGTAAAAACATTAAATCACTTTGTCTTGATCGGAGAAGATTGTTGATTTGATTCTGATAGACAGAACATGCTTTAACAATATTTAAATTTCTTATTTTTGGCTTTTCAATAAACGGGAAAACAAACCTTTTGTCTTTTGCTTTAAAAGATATACTATCATAATTGACAGTATGAGGAGTAATAAGATTTATAAAAGGGTTTCCTAAAATGACAGCATGGTGTATGTCATTTGTAAGAACAAAAGAAGTTTTAAATTCAAAACCATCGTTATGAATTGAAGCTTCAACTTTAGAATTTACATTAAGCTTTGAATTGTTGGCGGCAGAAAGTCTTTCTTTTTGTTTTCTCATGAAATCTCTTGGGGACAATGTCCTCTCTTATGCAATTCAAATCGGCACCAGTGTAAAAAAGGACAATGGCGTCAATTGCAAAATCATCAGAAAAAATTAAAGTGATTTTAATCAAATATTTTCTCATGGTGATTTGTTTTAAAACAAATAGAAAATCATTGGGTACAGATTCAATGTTTTCTAAGCTTTGATCATTGTTATCACCATCATCAAAATTGGATTCATTATCCGATTTATCCTGTAATTGTTTTTGTAAAAGAAGTTGGATAATTTCATAATCACCTTTTTGTTTTTCTTTTAATTCTCTAATCTTAGATTTGATTTCTTTGATCTCCTTTTGGAGGTATTGAATGTTGGGGATAGTTTTCTTTGTTTTCTTCTTATCCAAAATCTCAGTAAGATCATAAGAACTCTTTTTAACAATTGGAACTTTGGAAGTCTCTGCTTTATTAAAATCTAGGGTTTTCAAAAGCTTATCAAGATATTCTTTTTAAAGATTTGGATCAGAAATATGTTTTACGAGCTCAAGAAAAGTTTCTTGGTCTTTAGTCAAAACAGTGATTTTCTTTAAATAAAAATCTGTTTCAGAATCACTACTGCTAGATGCAGAGGTATTTGAGTCAATAAGCTCATCGACCTGAAGGGGATCACTATCTCCCGACATGGAAGACTCAGAGTCAGAAGACTCTATAAGAAGAGGGGCAACTTTGGAGAGGATTTCTTCATCAAGGCCAAGTTCATGAAGCTTTCGATTCATTCTGCAATACTTTGCAGTATGGCCTTTTATACCGCACTTATGGCATATGGCTTCTTTGTAGTTGAAAGGGGCTTTGTGTTTAGGTTTAAATTCTTTTTTCTTAGAGAAGTTGGGCTTCTTGTAAGGCCTCTGGGGTTTCTTATAAGAAGATTCTCTAAATTTCTGGAATGGCTTTCTATAGCTTTTGGATTTGTAATGTCTCTTGTGAGGTCTGGAAGAACACTCACCATTACAATCTTTGGAAGTGGAAGTTTTAAAGGGGTCATAATTGAATTGTTTACAGAAACTGCCTAAATCTTGCTTAGATTTCCTAAGCTCCCATTTAAGTCGTTTATGTAATTTCAAATCTTGACAGATCATTAAACCTTCTTTGCTGACGAAACTGACTAGTTCACCATAGGTGAGCTCATCATAAGAAATACGATTGTCATAAAGGACTTTAATGAAATTTCTAACCTTTTCACCTAGAAGAGTAGGTAAACCTGCTAAGAACTTCTCTTTCCAGGTTATATGATTTGCATCATCTCTGAGAAAGAGTCTGGTGAAGAAGGTGGTTTTGTAATCTTGGAATTCACTAAGTTTCCTACATCTCAAATTATGTAGTAACTCAGCATTTTTATCTCTAAGGTGAGAAGGGTCACCTATGAAATGGAGGGATATGGTTAGGATCAGGGTGGCTATGGCATCCTGAATTGGGTTATTAAACTCGTCAAGAATGGGGGCTCCATTCTCATCAATTTGGATAGCATTTAGGATTTCTAATTGTTGCTGCTTGGTGAGAAGGTGATCCCACCAACCTTTAAGTTGACCAGTAAAACCCGCAATAAGAATATCTGCAATGGCTTTGTCAGAAGTTCCTAATTGGGTTTTATAGGCATTGGCTGCCATGGTCATCTGTTGCAACAATCCTAGGATGTTATACTCGGACATTCCATCTATATTCCACTCATAGACAGAGGATGCATTATATCGAGACTGATTTAATGCACTAGGCATGTTGTCTATGGTCAAATCAGGTGGAGACTTGACAGTGGAAAGGGCTAGTTCCTAATGGATTTTATTGGCTTTCGGGGTAGGTTCTTCTTTAAAGGCTTCTAGATCAGAAGAGGTTGTAGACATTTGGTCTTGTTCTAATACTCCAATCTTACTAGATTGAGGAGTATCAGGGGCTATTTGAATTTTGCTAAATGAGGAAGAAGTAGCTTCTATCCTATCTAGTTGTTCTCTAATGGCTTTAGCAAAATCTGATTTTGACTCCTGAACAAGCTTTTGACTAGTTTTCGAAACCTGAAAAGGTTTGAAAATAGGCTCCTTAAGCTTTTTGTCAGAATCCGATTTTGATGGAATAGGAGAAACAGAAGAAATGGCAATGGTTGACTTTTAGAATTGGTTTTCTATCCTAGTCAACTGTTTTCCTATTGTATTTAAGTTAGTATTACAGAAATTATTCTGTTGAATAATACTACTTAAATTTGCATCGATATCATTTGGTTTTGGGATTTTGTAAGGTGAGGCTCTAATCTGGATAGGAGGTTCACCATGATCGACGGTTAAACTTCGAAGAGGTGGATGCTCAGATTTTATGGTTCTATCACTATCAGAAAGTTTCCATTCATGAATTTTCTTCCTAACAGTAATAGGGTTTGATTCTTTGAAGGGATAAGAAATGTTGTTCTCAGAAGAATATATCTCGAACCAATCAAAAAACAATATATGAACTTGATGTAGGTTCACAAATTCATAATAGATTTGTTGGATTTCTTTTCTTTGGTTTAAAAAATTCTTAAAAAACCAAAGTCTTTTGTCTTTATTAATGTCAGAGTAAAAATCATTGTGAAGAAGATTTTTATCCAATTCAAATTCTTTTTCAATGACATTAATTACATTTTCTGTGACTGCTGAAAATGTAGGAGAAGTTGGAGGAAAAGGATCCTTCTCTTCCTGCTTCTGCTCATGTTGGCTGCTAATGTAAATAGGGTGACTCTAGTTCCATAGTCAACAGAGCTAATAGATGAACTTGGTATATCTGAGGTGGAAAACCTCGGTTGACTTTTTACTGACTGATAAGGGAGATTTATAACAGAAGGGATTTTTATAAATTTCCTTTCTAATGAAGGGATGCTTGAGCACGACTCTTTATCCGAAAATCTGGTTGAGTTAGACCTCTTGAAAGATAGTTTGACTCTACCATCAGAATACTGAGTCACATTTTGCAACTCTGTATTTGGCTCAAGTTGTTTTGGAATCGCTGGTGGAGCGGCTCCTTCAAGAACTCATTCTTCTGGAAGATTGACATCTTTCCATTAGATTGGTTTTGGAATAACAGTATTGGCTTTAGACAAATCAGTCTGCAAGAGAAGAGTCTCATCTATTTTTTACTGGAATTTATGTTGCGTGCTAAATGCAGAAATCATGGCTTTATAAGAAATCTTAAAAATTAGTGCAACTGGAACAGATCCCTCAATCATATTGTAATTGTGGGTCTTGATTTGCAAAATCATGCTTTTTAAAATATTTTTGTCTTTAAGGGAAATTGTTATGTTTGGATAACAATCAAAAGAAATTGGACCTTTACATAGACTGGATTCAATGCTCCTTAGCAAAGAATCATTAAAAGAGATTAAAATCACTTTAATTTTTTCTGATGATTTTGCAATTGACGCCATTGCCCTTTTTGACACTGGTGCCGATTTGAATTGCATAAGAGAGGACATTGTCCCCAAGAGATTTCATGAGAAAACAAAAGAAAGACTTTCTGCCGCCAATAATTCAAAGCTTAATGTAAATTCTAAAGTTGAAGCTTCAATTCATAACGATGGTTTTGAATTTAAAACTTCTTTTGTTCTTACAAATGACATACACCATGCTGTCATTTTAGGAACCCATTTTATAAATCTTATCACTCCTTATACTGTCAATTATGATAGTATATCTTTTAAAGCAAAAGACAAAAGGTTTGTTTTCCCGTTTATTGAAAAGCCAAAAACAAGAAATTTAAATATTGTTAAAGCATGTTCTGTCTATCAGAATCAAATCAACAATCTTCTCCGATCAAGACAAAGTGATTTAATGTTTTTACAAAAGGATTTAAGTTTAAAAAGAATTGAAAACCAATTACAAAATGATTTCATCCAAAAGAAAATCTCTGATTTTAAAGATTTAATTAAGAAAGAAATTTGTGCCGATCTACCTTCAGCTTTTTGGAATAGGAAACAACATTTGGTAGATTTGCCTTATGAGAATTCTTTTGATGAAAAACAGATACCTACTAAAGCTCGTCCAATCCAAATGAATATGGATTTAAAACAACATTGTAGAACTGAAATAAAAGACTTGGAGTCTAAAGGACTCATTGTAAAATCTAGATCCCCATGGCCTTGTGCTGCTTTCTATATAAACAAAAATTCTGAAATTGAAAGAGGAACACCAAGACTAGTCATAAATTATAAACCCCTTAATAAAGCATTGAAATGGATTAGGTACCCAATACCTAACAAAAATGATTTGCTTCAAAAACTGCATTCTGCTTTCATATTTTCAAAATTTGACATGAAATCAGGTTTTTGGCAAATTCAAATTCATCCAAAAGACCGTTACAAAACCGCTTTTACTGTTCCTTTTGGACAGTACGAGTGGACTGTTATGCCATTTGGTTTGAAAAATGCACCTTCAGAATTCCAAAGAATTATGAATGATATTTATAACCCTTATTCTGAATTTTGCATTGTTTATATCGATGATGTTTTGATTTTCTCTCAAACCATCGACCAACATTTTAAACATCTAAAGACCTTTTACCTTGCTACCAGAAAAGCTGGTTTAGCAATCTCTAAGTCTAAAGTCTCTTTATTTCAAACCAAGATCAGGTTCCTAGGTCACCATATTTCCAAAGGAACCATTACCCCTATTGAGCGTTCTTTTGTCTTTGCAGACAAGTTTCCTGATAAAATCCTTGATAAAACTCAATTGCAAAGATTTCTATGAAGTCTAAATTATGTTCTTGATTTCTATCCTAATATCAATAGGATGTCCAAACCTTTGCATGACAGGCTAAAGAAGAATCCTATTGCCTGGACCGATGAGCATACTAAAGTAGTTAGACTTATAAAGAATTCCGTAAAAAGCATCCCATGTTTATTTCTTGCAAATTCTGCATTACCTAAAATTGTTGAAACTGATGCATCAGATTTAGGTTATGGAGGCATATTAAAGCAAAAAGATAATGATAAGGAACAGATAGTTCAATATGTTTCTGCACATTGGAATGAATGCCAAAAAAATTATTCAACCATTAAAAAAGAAATTCTTTCCATTGTTTTATGCATTTCAAAATTCCAACATGATTTATTAAATCAAAAATTTCTACTTAGAATCGATTGCAAAGCTGCAAAACATGTTTTAGAAAAAGATGTTCAAAACATTGCATCAAAACAAATTTTTGCACGATGGCAAGCCATTTTAAGTGTTTTTTATTTTGATATTGAGTTTATTAAAGGTGATACAAATTTTATTCCTAATTTTCTAACCAGAGAATTTTTGCAAAACAGATAATGTCGCCGAAGAAAAGAGACAAAGGTAAAGCTGTTCTTAAAGATGCCGAACCTACAAAAACCCCCAAAGAACCTCAATCTACTCCCTCTAAAGAAAAATTACTTTCTTCCGCTATGCCCATTAAATCCTGGATTGAAATGGTCAAAGAACAACAAGAAACCCAATACAAAGCCATCTCCTCTGAACAACAAGTAAAAGAGTGGATGGAATTCATTACAAAATCCCCCGAGCTTATGCTTGCCTTACAAGGCATTTCAAAATCTAAAGCCCTTTCTCAAATCCCTAAGGAAGAAAAACAAACCTCTAAAGAGATTTCAAAACCTCTTTCCCAAAGCCAAAATGTTGTTTTATCTGGTGAAAGTTCATCTACTCAGATTGTACTTTCCCAGCCAACCTCTTTAAAGAAAACCTCCGATTGGTATGATAAAACCCATTTCCAAAATGTTTTAACAATGGAAGATGGTTTTTACCACACTGATCCTTTCCAAGCAATTTCAAAGTTTTTCCCTAAAGGCTGGTTTTTTAAACCTTAGGATTTAACAAAACCCCAGTCTTATTATCAAAGTATTTTAGAAGCCACTGAGTCTGTGAAATTTAAACATTTCTTTCTCAGTGAAACCCATTCTGATTCGGCATATTCTACGGCCACCATCTTAAAAGTTTTGAGCCCAAAACAATGGGGTGACTTACTCCATAATCAGAAACGTTTTCCCTCCAATTTCCAAATGTGTTTACCGCACTGTTTGGTTTTCTCCTACTGGGATTACCCACAAGCTTGGTTCAACACATTTTTTATTCAAAACCCAAAGAAATCCCATTCATGGTTATTTTTCTTTAATTCAAAAATAATTGTCCAAAGCCTTCCCAATTGGTTTAAACAATGGTGGAATCATTTTGGCCCAATTCCCGATATCCTAACACCAAATGCAATCCACTGTTTAAATTTGTTTAAAGCCCATTATACTCCCTCTGAATCCAAGAAAAGGTTTCCCCCCTTTTCTCTGTTTCTGTACAAATTTCTTCCTCCCATGGGTATGGATGTGGAATCTCAGGTATCACACCCAAGAAACCCAGCTTATATTACAAAGAACATTTAAAGTAAAATGGTGGTCAAAGTTCGATGAACAGTCAAAATTGACTAAAGCCTTAGTCCGAAATTGGCTCTCTGCCAAAGGATTTCTCCAACCCACCATTAAAAATTCTAAAGCCCAGCAAACATTCCTTACCCAAAAATCCAAAGCCCAATCTCTTTTAGCCAGTGCCAAAACTGAAGAACAGTATTTTAAAGTGATGCAACAACTTCTTACCACACGGTCTGAAACGTCTGTTGCAAGTTCCTCTTCAAGCACCTCCGGAGACGAAGAGCCCTTTATTTCCCTTGGTGATGAAAATGAAGACGATTGCTTCGGCATTTTCTCCCCTATAAAGCATTAGAGTTTTACATTTATGTATGTTAAAAAAAAAAGAGTAATTTTCTGTATTTTCTTTTGTATCTTCGGGTGGTCCTTTGGACACAAGTGAGAGCGCACATGTCTCTTCACCCGTATAGTGTTTCAACTATTGTACAAAGAACCTACTATTCAAAGATATGATCCAAAGGTTACTGTTTCCTCAAGCTCCGCTACAGTGAACAGTGACGACTTCCAAAGATTACTATATGCTACAGCTCCGCTACAGTCTACAGTTTAAAAATTTTCAATTTGTATAAAAACCGAGAGGAAGACTAAGACTCCTCAGGTTTTTCATTTCTAAGTTTAGAGCTTCTCTCTCTTCTTTTTTCTCTTCTCTCTCTCTTTGGGAATCAGGAATCCGAAGGGTTCAAGGAAATTTTTCTATTCACAGAATAGTTCCTTACCTTCACAATTAATTTCCCTTTCTTCTTTACAAAGAAAAATCAATCAATGTAAGCATTTTATTTTCAATTTATTTTTAAGCATTAAAGCATTTGTAATTTTATTTAAAGCTTTGCATGCATGTTTAAATTTCTGTACTTTAATTTCAGCAATTTACTTTAAAGCAATTTAACTTTATGCATCCTCTGCAGACTGATCTGTATCAGATATGCTTTAAAACTGCTACGTTCCTCTGAGGCAACGAGACCAGATCTCAATCCTCAGTTATAAATCTTCTTTTCTCCCTCCTTTCCCTCAGAGCACCATTTCTGGGAACCAGATCTGGTACTGTGTATGCACCCAAGCCTTTTAGATGCATGTTTGTTGCTAGGTTTGCTAAAGAATTTAATAAATAATTGGTAAAGAATCTTTAAAAATTTGATCAACCTCGTTTAAAAAATCTAATAATTACTCGGTAAAGCAAAATTAAAGTGGTATATCGGCTGGAAAATCTGGACATGTGGATTATTGATCTGTTGTAAGTCAGATCTGGATCCTATAGGCTCGGCTTTGATTCGAGCATTGACCAGGGAACCAAACGCCACGTACCGTTTTAATTATTAAAATATTGACCAACCGCGATCCAAAGCAAAGTTATTTAATTTAAATTTGGTAAAATATTCTAAAATTTGATAAAGCCGACCCAATTCGAGCAATTGTTTATTTTGAGTTTTTAATAATCGAAATCCAACGTAAGCACATCCATCCTTCGATCCTATTTCTTTTGTTTTCTCATGAAATCTCTTGGGGACAATGTCCTCTCTTATGCAATTCAAATCGGCACCAGTGTCAAAAAGGGCAATGGCGTCAATTGCAAAATCATCAGAAAAAATTAAAGTGATTTTAATTAAATATTTTCTCATGGTGATTTGTTTTAAAACAAATAGAAAATCATTGGGTACAGATTCAATGTTTTCTAAGCTTTGATCATTGTTATCACCATCATCAGAATTGGATTCATTATCCGATTTATCCTGTAATTGTTTTTGTAAAAGAAGTTGGATAATTTCATAATCACCTTTTTGTTTTTCTTTTAATTCTCTAATCTTAGATTTGATTTCTTTGATCTCCTTTTGGAGGTATTGAATGTTGGGGATAGTTTTCTTTGTTTTCTTCTTATCCAAAATCTCAGTAAGATCATAAGAACTCTTTTTAACAATTGGAACTTTGGAAGTCTCTGCTTTATTAAAATCTAGGGTTTTCAAAAGCTTATCAAGATATTCTTTTTGAAGATTTGGATCAGAAATATGTTTTACGAGCTCAAGAAAGATTTCTTGGTCTTTAGTCAAAACATTGATTTTCTTTAAATAAAAGTCTGTTTCAGAATCACTACTGCTAGATGCAGAGGTATCTGAGTCAATAAGCTCATCGACCTGAAGGGGACTACTATCTCCCGACATGAAAGACTCAGAGTCAGAAGACTCTATAAGAAAAGGGGCAACTTTGGAGAGGATTTCTTCATCAAGGCCAAGTTCATGAAGCTTTCGATTCATTCTGCAATACTTTGTAGTATGGCCTTTTATACCACACTTATGGCATATGGCTTCTTTCTAGTTGAAAAGGGCTTTGTGTTTAGGTTTAAATTCTTTTTTCTTAGAGAAGTTGGGCTTCTTGTAAGGCCTCTGGGGTTTCTTATAAGAAGATTCTCTAAATTTCTGGAATGGCTTTTGTTGTGCAAATTTTAGTGTACTCGCAAGCGCACAAATCTATTGTTATATAGACTAATGGTAACGAGTGTCGATCCCACGAGGAGGTGGATTTTAATTGTGTATAGAATTAATTTTGTAAATGGGTGGTTGGATTTGTGGTGGAAATGATCTGGAATATGCTAAAACTTAAATTAAAATGGCGAGAATAAATTCTAAAATTGGAATTGAAATGGCAAGAATAAATTGAAGAGAATTCTATTGAAATGACGTACTTGGGTATCTGGATCCGTATCAACATGCATCATGGGCTAAATAATCCTTATTAATGCCAATTAAATCATGAGGGGGAAATCCACACCTCATGAACCACACTCTAATCAATATGGTGCTAAGGGCTTACCGTGCCAAATAATAATAACCTTATACTAGAGAGCCGGTGAAACCAAGGCGGTACTAGACAAGATTAGTATTATTTGTCGACGAGAAGTCAAAACATCCACAAAAATTAGAGGGGAAGAGAAAATAAATTTACCAAATTAAGCCCATGACACATGTTGAGACTTCACCTTCAACCCAAGCTTGAAAGAAAATTAGCCACTCATAATTGAACAAAGGGCAAAATGGGAATTTATTAAAATATGAAGAAAATACAAGATGGAGAAGGAATTATAGAAAATGGATCCCAAAAATGGATTTAGAGATATCAAATTAGGGGGGGAAGGCCCCCTTTTGATAGATACATGGAGTAAATCATGGCCATCGGATTAAAAACAGTTTGGACGCTCAGGATTGCGCCACGTCATCAGTCAACAGTACGCGGTTTGACCACGCGGATGAACAGTAACACGGTTTGACCCAGATGAACAGTAATACGGTTTGACTCGGATGAACAGTAACGCGGTTTGGTTGAAAATAATCCTGTGTGATGCATGTACCGTACGCGAGATTTTTCGTCCACTGATATGCTACCACGTCACCATCAACAGTACATAAGAATTTTAGCCCAACAGGATCGTGACACCTCATCAGTCAATGCCACATCATCGATCAATGCCACGTCATCGATCCGTCTATGTGAACAGTGTCGTGAACAGTAACGTAGACAGTACCGTACACGTGAATAGTACCGTACATGTGAATAGTGCCATTTTTCCTTTTATGCTCCTCCTAAGGTTTTCGACCGTCCTGAGTTCAAAAGTGATGTCTGTTTTGCCGTCTGATCTCTCCTTTATTGTGAAATGACTATAATGCCCCTAAAATACATAAAATACTTAATTAAAATAAAACACATGTAATTAAATCACAAGAAGGTTAAATACATAAAAGTAAAGGTTGTTAGGAAGACTTGAAATGTAAAATGACGGTCTTCTCCTTTATAAATATGCATTTTCTAACACTCAACACACCCCCCAACCAGCTTATTGCTAGTCTCTAGCAAATAAAGCGAAAACAAAATTTAAATTCAAAATAACTTTTTTTTAATAAAAACACTCGTATTTATTCCATCAGATTAATGATAGCAATCAAATAAAAGTATAAGCATTATCTCCAGTCTAAAGCAACATTACACCCATATCAACCATCCACATGAATCAGTCCAGTAGACTTTGTTATAGTTACTTTCAAGAATGACATGTCAAACCTCAAAATCTCACTGGAAGTAGTGACACTCTCACAAAGAAATTAAAACCAATAAAAATAGTCACTCCAATGAATGGTAATTGAGAGAGAAAATAATAAAGAAGTGATATCACATGCTCTCACTAAGATGAAATAAATATGCCCTCAGCTTAGAAATAATACGATCTCAAGTCAAATAAAAATGCTAGTCAACCCAATTTATTTATCTTTCTTTTTTTTCTTTTATTTATTTATTTATTTTTATTATGCACCACTACATCTTTTTAGCCCATATAACTAGCTTCTACTTCAAACTATAGTTCCCTAAAATCAAGAAGGACTTTTATTAGGACGTAACGTAGGCTAAGGATATGGCTAACAAAGAAGGGAAATAAGGAAAACAAAGTGTATGTTTGAGAAAAATACAGAGAAATTTTTTTTTTTTTGGAAGATGCAAGGTGGATTTCACCTATTATTTTTATTTATTTTTTTTATTTTTCTTTTGAAACAACAATTTTTGTTTTGTTGTTGTTTTGTTTTTTTTTTTTTTTGCTTTTATTTAGCATAACTTCACTGAACAAAAATACTTATTTACATTTTATCAAACATAAATAGGTGATGGAACTTATAAGATATTGGGTAATACTCCAAATCGGAGTGGGTCAAGATAAGTTAAACAAATAAAAGGTTTTTTTTTTAAGGCTTAAAATGGTTAACTATGGATATTTCACAAAAGGGATGGCTAGAAAGGCTCAAACGGGACAAAGATGGCCTTTCCATCGTCTTTTAGGGCTCTAAATAATCATCCAAATCTACTAGTTAGATGGGCCTCCCAATGTAGCAACACACTTTTTTTTTTCTTGTTTGTTTTTTTTTAATTTTGTAATTTTTTTTAAGGGTTAACTCAAAAGAAATCTAGAGATAGTGTATACAATAATAAACTGTTAAGCTGTATAAAGAATGGACAAAAGGGTTACTCTCCAAGAAAAATGATAGGCTCAAAAACTCACTTGGTACTTATTATGACATGTTCATTCCTTCAAGCAATTCATATTTGTCTCCGACAACAACATGTAGAGTAGCAAACATAATGTAACATCACTTAAGACCAAAGATAATATAAATACTAAAATTTGAAATTAATCATGTCATCCAATGTTAAAACAAATCACACAATTGTTTTTTTAAAACAACATTCTACCCCCCAACCTATTCTAAACAAGAAAGGAAAATATGCATGCAGAAATGTGAAAATGATGCAGAAAAACTAATTAGAAAAGTTACACTTAAAATGATGGAAAAACAAAATGAATTTTTTTTTTTTAAAAAAAAAGATGTGTTTCTAGAGGAACTACACTCCATATTCAGGCATCTTCGACTCACAAGTTGGAAAATGTATATTTATAGAGGAGAAATTAAAAAGAAGAAAAATAAACATAAAAACATAATAAAGAAAAAGAAAATGTCTGAAATTTTTTTTTTTTAGTTTTTTAATTTTTTTTAACGATGAAAATGCGTTTCTAGAGTCACTACACCTCATATTCAGCCATCTTCAACACAAAAAGTTAGCAACAGTTAGTTTCTACAACAAAAATTAGTAAAAACTTAACCAAAACTCCACAATTGTCGACTATTCCCTCCCCCCAACCAGAACGAAACATTGTCCTCAATGTTTGAAAGGAAAGAAGTAGAGTTTAGAAGACATCACCTGGGTGGTGCAACACATAAAACAATATTTACAAGCGGAAAGTTAAATCTAATTTGTACTTCTTACTGCGGCTACTGTTACCATCATTATTTGGGCGCTCCAACATAAAGGTCCAGGGGTCTGGCTCCAGTTTATAAGCTTGTAACATATCAAGTAGCTCATTAGCAGTGTGAGCACAAATAAAAAGTTTTTTCACATTAGAAGGAATGAAATAGTTTTTTTATTGCATGGTTAAGAAATGCGATAAAGCCATCATAAAAGTTATTGACATTTAACAAACCGATGGGTTTTTGGTGGATGTGCAGATGGGCCCAAGATGCTAGCGTGATAAGTGCCTCTAGTGTTGCAAAATCTCCTGGAAGGAAAATAAAAGCATCAGCATGATTAAGCATTTCAGTGATTCTTTCTTGCATACTTGAGACGACTAACTCTTCTCCAGTTGATGAGTCAGACGAACTGCCCAATGGTTTTAAGACTCTTGGGATGATGCCTAACACTTGACTGGCTCTGATAAAAGCTGCTTCTGAGACCATTTTTGATAACCCTCGATTACCTCCTCCATACACCAAGTGTAATTTTCTCGCTGCTATGCTTCGACCAAGATCTATGGCTGCCTCAACGAACTCTTTATGTTTGCCATATGTAAATCCAGAAAGCACACAAATGTTCTTGAATTGTCTATTGGGAGTAGCTGACATTGTGATACTTCTCAAAAATAATTTGTGAGTGCTTGACAAAAAAGAAATCACATTTAAGAATCTTGGTGACAGTGGATCACAGTTGTGTATGAGGTAACATGTCAGTGTCAAATAGCGCGTAAAGCACGTGGCTCGCTAGTCAAAAAGGAAACAGTAAAAGGGAAAAAGCAAACAGTAATAAGGAAAAAGCAAACAGTAATAAAATTATTAAAGACAATAATGCGCACAATAAAACAATAGTGAAATAAAATAACAGTAAAGTAAAAGGATATTTACAGGTAGTTGCGATTGTGGCTCACATCTTCCTCTGGTTTTACGTCCAGAAACGGCTTGAACGCCCTCTATGGATCAAGGATAGGCTTCCTATCCAGTTTTCTTATAAACTGGCAAACAGGTTCGTTTATAGTCAGATTCCCGAGACTATATCGTGCATGCTCTTTCTGGAATAATGGCCATAATTGGAGAATCGCTCCTTGCACATATCCACTGGGATGCGTTTCAAGAGACAAAAGGATATCATCCAATGACTCCTTATTCAAGCCATCCCTAATGAATTGAATCTTATCTTCCCTGTTATCAGACATCATTCCTAAAGAACATGGGTTTTTATTGCAACTCATTCTGGCACACTTATGACAAGCAACAGAAATTCGTCGAGCTCGTCGTTTTCTTGCATAATTTCCTTTACCACAACCAGGCATGTATGCAATACATTTTGGAGGTAACTCACCTGCCGATCGTACTTTAGCCTCGATTAACCAACGGATGTCAGCAGTTATGTTATTCCTCATGAGTAATCACATGCGTTCGGACCGAGCTTTATAGATCGTAAGGAGGGCATTCTGAGGAAGTGAAGGGAATCGCTTGTGAAGCTTCGCTAGAGTCTCGTTTCTGTCCATACTTTCGCCTCAGAATATCAATTATTATGGGAAACTGAAGTAACCGACTTGATTGTCATGGAGTACCGTTATCCGCCACTTCACCGGGGTAACAAACTAAAGCACACAAACAGAAAAACAAATTAAAACACACAAAGAAAATTAAAATCGTCCTCTTATTGAATTTACCTCAAGCTCCAACTGGATGTCGTAAACACTTCTCTCAATGTCTTTGAGTTGGCTTTCTAAACCCTCAACATAGGCTACTAACTCTGATGGTTGTAGAGCCCAAATACGATGTGTTTTACAAAATTGAATATGCCTTTTGAGATGAGTTTTGACACGTTGAAGTGGTTTAAGAATGTTCAGGAGGAACGGTCTAAGTAAGGTACTCATGATAAAAAATGATAAGAGAAAACTTAATAGTTGAACAAACACACTTATGCAAAAATAATTTCAATTAGCAAAAGAATAATATAAAGAAATAAAGAAAGAAAAAAAATCAAATCACTGAAAAGAAAAAAAATCAATTCAAATTTGGTGGGTCACTCAAATTTATTTCGATGTCTTCTCCATGTGGTTGGTATTCTAGATATGGCTTTAATCTTTGACCATTAACTTTAAACGTGACACCGTTCTTTGGGTCCTTAATTTCAATTGCCCCATGTGGAAAAACAGTATGAACAATAAATGGGCCAGACCAACAAGAGCGTAACTTACCTGGGAATAGGTGCAAGCGAGAATTGAATAAAAGCACTTTCTGACCTGGAGTGAACGATTTTCTCATAATTTGCTTATCATGGAAGACTTTCATTCGTTGCTTGTAAATCTTGGCATTTTCGTATGCATCATTGCGAATTCCTTCAAGTTCTGCCAGCTGTAATCTTCTTTCTGAGCTGGCTTGCTGCATGTCAAAATTGAATTTCTTGATGGCCTAATATGCACGATGCTCGAGTTCCACAGGTAGGTGGCAAGCTTTTCCATACACTAACCTGTAGGGTGACATCCCAATCGGGGTTTTGAAAGCCGTTCTATATGCCCATAATGCATCATCAAGTCTTAATGACCAATCTTTCATGTCTGGCCTCACCGTTTTTTCTAATATGTGCTTTATTTCTCAATTGGATATCTCAACTTGGCCACTGGTTTGCGGATAATACGGAGTCGCCACTTTGTGTGTGATTGAATACTTTGTCAAAAGAGATTTGAATGCTTTGTTACAAAAGTGGGCACCACCATCACTGATTATTGCTCGAGGGAATCCAAAGCGTGAAACAATGTTGCTTTTCAAAAATGCTATCACCACCTTGTGATCATTGGTTCTACATGAAATTGCTTCTACCCATTTCGATACGTAGTCAACAACAACCAATATATATTGATGGCCAAAAGAAGGGGGAAATGGTCCCATGATGTCGATACCCCATACGTCAAAAATCTCAACCACTAAAATTGGATTTAGTAGCATCATGTTCCTTCGTGTAATGCTCCCCATTCGTTGACACCTATCACATGAAGAACAGAAAGTGTAAGCGTCTCGAAATATAGTTGGCCAATAGAAACCACATTGTAAAACTTTAGTTGCTGTTTTCTTAGCACTGAAATGGCCTCCACAAGCTTGTTCATGGCAGAATGAAAGAATATTCTGAATTTCATTTTCTGGGACACATCGTCTAACAATTTGGTCTGCACAATACTTGAACAAATACGGGTCATCCCAAAAAAAATTCTTTATCTTTGCAAAGAATTTAGCCTTATCTTGCTTGGTCCAATGCTCTGGAAGTTGACCTGTAACAAGATAATTCACGATGTCAGCATACCACGGTAATACTTCCACATTCATCAATTGTTCATCAGGGAATGACTCATTTAATGGTAATGGCTTTGTAGTTGTGTCAAAATGGAGACGAGAGAGGTGATCCGCCACAACATTTTCTGTGCCTTTTTTATCTTTGAATTCCAAGTCAAATTCCTGCAAAAGTAACACCCAACGAATTAGTCTAGCTTTTGCATCTTTCTTTGTGAGAAGATATTTAAGAGCTGCATGATCTGTGAATATAATTATTTTACAACCAATGAGATAAGATCGAAATTTCTCTAATGCAAACACTACTGCTAGCATTTCTTTTTCAGTAGTTGAATAGTTCAATTGTGCATCATTTAATGTCATACTAGCATAGTAAATGACATGGGGAATTCGATCAACTCTTTGTCCTAATACTGCTCCTACTGCATAATCAGATGCGTCACACATGAGCTCAAATGGTAAGCTCCAGTTCGGGGGCTGAATGATGGGTGATGATGTCAACAAATGCTTTAATTTTTCAAACGCAACAAGACATGAATCATCAAAGATAAAAGGTACATCCTTAGCAAGTAAATTGCATAAGGGTCTAGAAACTTTGCTAAAATCTTTAATGAAACGTCTATAGAAACCAGCATGCCCAAGGAAAGATCTTACTTCTCTGACTGTTTTGGGTGGAGGAAGATTAGAAATGAGATCCACCTTGGCTTTATCAACCTCAATACCTTTGCTCGAAATGATGTGACCGAGAACAATACCTTGTTTTACCATAAAATGACATTTCTCCCAATTTAAGACCAAGTTCTTCTCGATACATCTCTGCAAAACTAGTGTTAGATGATGTAAACATTGATCAAACGAGTCACCAAAGACAGAAAAGTCATCCATAAAGACTTCAAGGAATCGTTCAACCATATCAGAAAAAATGCTCAACATGCATCGTTGAAATGTAGCAGGTGTATTACATAATCCAAATGGCATCCTCCTATATGCAAAAGTGCCAAAAGGGCAAGTGAAAGTAGTTTTCTCTTGATCTTTTGGTGCTATGGGAATCTAATTATATCCTGAGTAGCTATCTAGAAAGTAATAAAATTCATGGCCTGCTAATCTATCAAGCATTTGATCGAAAAATGGTAAAGGAAAATGGTCTTTACGTGTGACAGAATTCAACTTTCTATAATCAATGCATACACGCCATCCTGTAGTTACTCTAGTGGGTATCAATTCATTATCAGCATTGGTAACTACTGTGACTCCTGACTTTTTGGGGACAACTTGTACAGGACTGACTCATGAACTATCAGAAATGGGGTAAATGATACCTGCGTCTAATAGCTTAAGGACTTCTGTTCTAACAACTTCTTTCATGTTAGGATTTAACCGACGTTGCATCTCCCTAGTAGTTTTAGCATTTTCATCAAGGTGAATGTAATGCATGCAGTCTACTGGGCTTATACCTTTAATGTCTGTTATGGTCCATCCTAATGCTCCTTTGTGCTCTTTTAAAACATCCAACAACTTACCTTTTTGTTCGTCATTTAGGGATGATGAGATGATTACCGGTAGAGTACTTTCTTCTCCTAAAAATGCATATTCCAAAGTGTTGGGCAATGGTTTGAGCTCGAGTTTCGGTGGTGATTCTGATGATGGGATGAGTTTCTTCTCTGATGGTGCTAGTTGTTCAACTCTTGACTTCCATTTATTAGTGTCCATGGATGGTGCTGAGTCAAGTAGGGCGTTGACCTCATCGACCGATCTATCAATATCAAAATCCGAACCAAAGTGAGTTAAACATGTTTGTAAAGGATCATCATTAAGGTTTGAAAGAAAAGTGTCATCAACTATTGTTTCTATTAAATCCACATCAGCAATTCCATCATCTGCATTGTGAGGTTGTTTGGCAATGTTGAAGATGTTCAGCTCCATAGTCATGTTGCCGAAGGACAACTGCATATTTCCAGTCCTGCATTGAATGTGAGCATCCGCAGTTGCCAAGAAAGGTCGGCCTAGAATAATGGGGATGTGCTTCCTTGAATCCTGTATTGGTTGAGTGTCAATTACAATGAAATCAACAGGAAAATAAAACTTGTCTACCTGGATAAGCACGTCCTCCACAATGCCACGAGGTATTTTCGTGGACCGATCTGCAAGCTGTAACACCACTAGAGTTGGGTGTAATTCTCCAAGTCCAAGTTTCACAAATACTGAATAAGGCAACAAATTTACACTAGCTCCTAAATCCAACAAAGCATTCTCAATTGTGTGGTTCCCTATGCTACATGAGATAGTGGGGGAGCCTGGGTCTTTGCATTTTAAAAGAATTTTGTGTTGGAGTATAGAACTAATGTTTTCTATTAAAAATGCCTTCTTTTGAACATGCATATTTCTCTTTTTAGTACAAAGGTCTTTAAGAAACTTGGCATAAGATGGAACTTGTTTTATAGCATCAAGCAAAGGGATGTTAACACTTACCTGTTTGAAAATTTCAAGAATCTCACCTGTGGATTTTTCCTTTTTTCCTTTAGCTAACCTCTAAGGAAATGGAGCTTTGGGAACGTATTCTCGTGGGTTGCTTTCTTCTTTCTCCTCCGGTGATGAGTCCTCAACATGCACAGGTACAATTTGATTTTCTTTTGTCACCGGCATCTCCACTTTGTTGTCGACTTCTTTTCCTTTTCGCAAGGTCATGACTGCTTTGACCTCTCCATGCTGTTGCGGTGAACTAGTACTTGCTTCATGTACTCCTTTAGGATTAGGCACTGGTTGACTTGGAAACTTGCTTTTCTCAACAGTCATTGCCAAGGTCTGAACTGAAGAAGCAAGTTGTCCCCCCATCTTCTCGAGGCTTGAAACTGATTGAGGTTGTGAGTTGAAGCCTGCTCTTAACTCATTTCGTAGTTCATCAATGGTGCGGTTCTGTTGCTCAATCGTAGAGTGAGTAAGATTCTTGAGATTTTGGAATGAATCCTCCCATGGTCTGGGTTGAGAGTAGTTCTGGTTCTGATTGTATGGTCTAAATGGGGGCTGAGAGGCTTGAGGATTTTGAGAAATTTGTTGCATTGGTGGAGCTGGAGCTGCTGGTCCATTCTGTTGGAATCCTTGAGACCATGAAAAATTGGGGTGATCTCTCCATCCAGGGTTATATGTGTTGGAGTATGGGTTGTAATTCGATGGCTTTCTGATTACACCTATGGTATTGGCTTGATCTGAGTATGAGTCATGGTCATGTGCCTCTGTTGATTTAGTAGTCGATAACGATGCTATTTGTCGAGCAAGACCTTCAACCATCTCCTTGACTTCTTTGATTCCCGAAGTTGACTGGCCAATGTGAACCTCATTCACTCCTTTAATTCTTTTAGTATTCCTGAGTGATCGACTCCGTTGTTGGGAATTATCGGCTTGTCGCTGGAAGAATTCCCAAATCTCTGATGCACTTTTTGACATTAGCTCTCCTCCACTTGTTGTCATTAGCCATTCTTGCACATTCGGCAATAATCCCTCCAAAAAGTATTGGCATTGGTGCCATTTCTCGTACCCATGATGTGGACACTTCAAGAGTAGCCCATTGAATCGCTCCCACGTTTTGAAAAATTGCTCGTCCTCTCTCTGGGTAAACTCCGAGATTTCTCTGCGAATAGCATTGGTTTTATGCACTGGGAAATATTTATTCAAAAATTTCGTTACCATTTGTTCCCATGATGAAATACTATTAGCAGGCAAAGTATTTAACCATGAACGAGCTCTATCCTTTAAAGAAAATGGGAATAATCTGAGTTTAACATCATCATCTGAAAAATTTTCATATTTAAAAGTTTGACAAATGGCATGAAAATCATTCAGATGATTATATGGGTCCTCATTTTCTAGGCCATAAAATGTGGGGAGACAATTTAGCACACTAGGTTTTAATTCAAAGCTCCTAGCAGCTACATTTGGGTATCTTATGCATGATGTGCTCAAATTAGCTAAAGGACTGAAATAGTCCTTAAATGGCCTCTCCTGTGGTTGCAAATCCATTTTATTTTTAATTTGTTTGTGTGTGCAAAGTGTTTTTTCTAGTTCAAAGTCTATAGGTTCAAGATTAGGTAATAATGACCTACGACCATGCATGCAAAACAAATAAAATGAAAATAAAGATGGGAACAAAACAAATAAAAAAAAAGAGGGAGAAATTACGATACTAACCTTATTGCGCTATTATAACATTTCTATAAAAATACACAAAAACAAATACGTGAAATAAATTAACTAAAAATTAAATTAATAAAATAAACAAAAATTACAAAGAAAAAATAAATTGAAAATTAAATTACAGAATTTTAAAGAAGAGAAAAAGAAAGAAATACTAACCTTTATATGTAGATTCACATTTTTAAAAAAAAAAAATACAAGAAAACAATTAAATGGAATTATTCACAAAAATTAATTCTATGAATTAAAATTACTTACCTCCCCGGCAACGGCGCCAAAAACTTGTTGTGCAAATTTTAATGTACTTGCAAGCGCACGAATCTATTGTAGTATAGACTAATGGTGACGAGTGTCGATCCCACGAGGAGGTGGATTTTAATTGTGTATAGAATTAATTTTGTAAATGGGTGGTTGGATTTGTGGTGGAAATGATCTGGAATATGCTAAAACTTAAATTAAAATGGCGAGAATAAATTCTAAAATTGGAATTGAAATGGCAAGAATAAATTGAAGAGAATTCTATTGAAATGAAGTACTTGGGTATCTGGATCCGTATCAACATGCATCATGGGCTAAATAATCCTTATTAATGCCAATTAAATCATGAGGGGGGAATCCACACCTCATGAACCACACTCTAATCAACATGGTGCTAAGGGCTTACCGTGCCAAATAATAATAACCTTATACTAGAGAGCCGGTGAAACCAAGGCGGTACTAGACAAGATTAGTATTATTTGTCGACGAGAAGTCAAAACATCCACAAAAATTAGAGGGGAAGAGAAAATAAATTTACCAAATTAAGCCCATGACACATGTTGAGACTTAACCTTCAACCCAAGCTTGAAAGAAAATTAGCCACTCATAATTGAACAAAGGGCAAAATGGGAATTTATTAAAATACGAAGAAAATACAAGATGGAGAAGGAATTACAGAAAATGGATCCCAAAAATGGATTCAGAGATATCAAATTAGGGGGGGAAGGCCCCCTTTTGATAGATACATGGAGTAAATCATGGCCATCGGATTAAAAACAGTTTGGACGCTCAGGATTGCGCCACGTCATCAGTCAACAGTATGCGGTTTGACCACGCGGATGAACAGTAACACAGTTTGACCTGGATGAACAGTAACGCGGTTTGACTCGGATGAACAGTAACGCGGTTTGACTCGGATGAACAGTAACGCGGTTTGGTTGAAAATAATCCTGTGTGATGCATGTACCGTACGCGAGATTTTTCGTCCACTGATATGCTGCCACGTCACCATCAACAGTACATAAGAATTTTAGCCCAACAGGATCGTGACACCTCATCAGTCAATGCCACATTATCGATCAATGCCACGTCATCGATCCGTCTATGTGAACACTGTCGTGAACAGTAACGTAGACAGTACCGTACACGTGAATAGTACCGTACATGTGAATAGTGCCATTTTTCCTTTTATGCTCCTCCTAAGGTTTTCGACCGTCCTGAGTTCAAAAGTGATGTCCGTTTTGCCGTCTGATCTTTCCTTTATTGTGAAATGACTATAATGCCCCTAAAATACATAAAATACTTAATTAAAATAAAACACATGTAATTAAATCACAAGAAGGTTAAATACATAAAAGTAAAGGTTGTTAGTAAGACTTGAAATGTAAAATGACGGTCTTCTCCTTTGTAAATATGCATTTTCTAACACTCAACAGCTTTCTATAGCTTTTGGATTTGTAATGTCTCTTGTGAGGTCTGGAAGAACACTCACCATTACAATCTTTGGAAGTGGAAGTTTTAAAGGGGTCATAATTGAATTGTTTACAGAAACTGCCTAATTTTTGCTTAGATTTCCTAAGCTCCCATTTAAGTCGTTTCTGTAATTTCAAATCTTGACAGATCATTAAACCTTCTTTACTGACGAAACTGACTAGTTCACCATAGGTGAGCTCATCATAAGAAATACGATTGTCATAAAGGACTTTAATGGAATTTCTAACCTTTTCACCTAGAAGAGTAGGTAAACCTGCTAAGAACTTCTCTTTCCAGGTTATATGATTTGCATCATCTCTGAGAAAGAGTCTGGTGAAGAAGGTGGTTTTGTAATCTTGAAATTCACTAAGTTTCCTACATCTCAAATTATGTAGTAACTCAGCATTTTTATCTCTAAGGTGAGAATGGTCACCTATGAAATGGAGGGATATGGTTAGGATCAGGGTGGCTACGGCATCCTGAATTGGGTTATTAAACTCGTCAAGAATGGGGGCTCCATTCTCATCAATTTGGATAGCATTTAGGATTTCTAATTGTTGCTGCTTGGTGAGAAGGTGATCCCACCAACCTTTAAGTTGACCAGTAAAACCAGCAATAAGAATCTCTGCAATGGCTTTGTCAGAAGTTCCTGATTGGGTTTTATAGGCATTGGCTGTCATGGTCATCTGTTGCAACAATCCTAGGATGTTATACTCGGACATTCCATCTATATTCCACTCATAGACAGAGGATGCATTATATCGAGACTGATTTAATGCACTAGGCCTGTTGTCTATGGTCAAATCAGGTGGAGACTTGACAGTGGGAAGGGCTAGTTCCCAATGGATTTTATTGGCTTTCGGGGTAGGTTCTTCTTTAAAGGCTTCTAGATCAGAAGAGGTTGTAGACATTTGGTCTTGTTCTAATACTTCAATCTTACTAGATTGAGGAGTATCAGGGGCTATTTGAATTATGTATGTATGTATGTATGTATGTATATATATATATATGTATGTATATGTATGTATGTATGTATGTATGTATGTATGTATGTATGTATGTATGCATAAAAAAAACTACTCCAATACTAGCGGGCCAAATTCTTCTCCATTTACAAATTTCTCTCCAGTAAAAATTTCACTTTAAAGAATTCTAACTATAAGAAAAAAAAAGAAAAAAATTTTAAAAACAATTTAAATGTATAAAATTGTTACTAAACAAATTATTTAAATATCTTGTACATTATTTGTATTCATACATTTAGAGCTCGCCCATAATCAATGTTGAGTGCACATAAGCGCTTCCAATGTCGCAGGAGGAAGTCTACTTTGATGTGGAGTCAAGACTCTACCTATAGTGCTAAATGCAGATTCAAAGGCAACGGTTGTCATCGGAATGGCTAAGATATCCTTGACCATCCCAGCCAAGATAGGAAATTTGCCTTAGTTCACTTTCCACCAATTCAAAATATCGAAGTCTGAAGTGGATTTGACTAAAGGCTTTTCTTAGTATCTCTCAAGGTCGAACTTCAGTACTATGGTCTCACTATTTTGGCTGGCAAATGCCTCAAACTTACATATATCAAAACATTTACCACCAGCACCTATATTAAAAGTAGAGCGAACATCGACTAAAGAAGACTCAACAACAACCTCATCATTCACATTCCTATTATTACCTTCATAAAATTTAACCAACTCATTACTTAGGTTGCGCACTCCTTGAATCTCATTTGAAGCATCCTCACCATAAGGTTGTGGAAAATAATAATGAACCAATTGCATCTTGAACCTCAGGTCAAGAATAATAGCCATCACCAAAATCCCATGTATTTGGGTCCAATATTTATCAAAATTTTGAATCGTTTCACTAGCTATTTGTCCAACCACAAGCATATTAGAAAATTCCCATTGATCCGGATTAATCGTCATTTCACATATAATTGGGAAAAAAGATTAGATGTGGGATATTGTATACCTGAAAATAACTCTATCATCGAGTAAAACGGTAGTAAATATTCCAAATCCGTTGGCAAAGAAGAGTAGTGTTTGTCGTGCTGCTGTAATCTAGAAAAGACATTTTTATATTTCACTGCAACATCAAGCATAACATACGTAGAATTTCATCTAGTTACACAATGAAGCAATAACTTTTTCTCACACTTCACTTGCAATTGATGTATAGCCATCTCAAAATTTTCTATTTTTGGTGTGCCCATCCAATATGCCACACTGTCCCTAATTTTTTTAATCCACTCCTCAATCACTTTTATCTCATTCTTCACAAATAGGTTTAAAATATGAGCCACACACCTCATATGAAAATAATTCCCACCCAATTAACATAGAATCAGTTGGAATCAATCCCATAAACATATCAACCATAGCATCATTGGTGGAACAATTATCTAAAGTAACAAGCGATATCCTTCTATCCATATTTCAATCCAACATACACTTAAAAAATGCTTGAGAAACAAATTCAGCATATGTGGGGTTGGCAAATATATAAACTATTCCTCGCCCAAAATTAAATTTTAGAATTAATTAAATTGAATTAAAATAAAAGTAAAAAAGCATGATATCAAATATATGAACCTATTCATCACACAAAAATTAAATTTTAGAATTAATTTAATTGAAGTAAAAGTATATAAACATAACATCAAGTAATAAGTACCTTAAAATTTGACTTTGCAACTGCAAAGACTTGTCCACAAAGTGTCCATTAACAATTATATGCCCTTTCTTTTGATTACTAATAGTCCATATATCTGTAGCAATTACTACCCTACTATCATTATTCTCCAACAAAGCCATTGCTTTTGCCTTTTCAGCTTGATATAATTTCAGGATCTCACCCTTTAAAGTTTCCTACTCATCATCTTCACCAATGGGTTGGTATAAGACATAAAATCTCTAAATGCATCATACTCCACAAAATTAAGTGGTAACTCATGCTTTACAACCAATATTGCAATCTTTTGCCGAGTAACAATCGGATCAAATTTTCTCGTCTCAACACAAGTTACTCCATCATCTTTCTCTGTCACACTAAGAGTTGGAGAGTTGGAGTTGTAGGGTTGCAACAGTGGTGAGCGACTAGTGGCTGTCTTCTCTATGCTTTGCGTTGGGGTTTTGTTCTAAATCTAGAATGGAAAATGGGAATGTGTTCATCAGTTTGTGTGGGGTGTGTGTGTGTGTTTTACGTGTGTGACTACAGTGTGCATGTCACTATTGTGTTATCAGCATGTGAATTTTTTTATTTGATATAAAATTCGAGTCAAGTCTAATCGGGTCATGTTAGGCTCGAACCCAAATTTTAATTTTATCAGTGTTTCATTTTTACCGAACTTAAATTTTAACCTTAAATTTAGGTTAAAGCCCGAAAATTTCAGGTCGGACCAATCAGGACAAAATTTAGGTCAGGCTATTTTGCCATCCCTATTTCGTAGACAGTCACTAAGAATGAAATGTTCTCTAATAATATTCCTGTAAAATCATTTCTTTTGAAATTGATTCACGAAATAATTCAAATTCTTCTGGAACTTCAGTTTAGAGAATAGTTCAGTTTCCCTTACGGCCAACAAGGAGGAAAAGTTCCTTAATATATTTCTTTGGAATAGTCCGAGTAGAAAAGTCAGCCTCAAGTATTCAAATGCGCACAAACTCTAAGTTTACGAATAGATACGCCCAAAATAAAAAAGGACATGATGAAGCAAAAGCTACCTCCTGAACTAAAAGTTAACTCTAGAATAAGAGACATTTGAAACATAAGCTACATTAATTAGCCTACCTGTGATCTTTAGGGCAACAATCATCCAAAACTTTAAAAGCACTCAATGAAAGCCAAGGACAATGCCAAACAAGGCAAATAAAGGCTAAATGAAAACCAACGCAACAAAAGCAAAGGCCACAAAAGCAAGCCAAGCTAAGAAAGGGCCAATACCCAGTAGCACAAATAAAAGGTTAATGGCAAACCTAGACAAACAAAAACCAAGGCAAGACAAGCAAGTCAAGCTAAGAAAAGGCCAAGGCTGAGCAAGGCAAATAAAGGCTAATGAAAAAACATGGCAAAAGGTAACTAAGAAAAACAAAAGCCAAGTCAATAAAAAGTCAAAGCCATGTAAGATATAAAAATGCTAAAGAAAAACCAAGACAAAGGCTAACCGAGGAAAAAAAAAGTTAGAGCCAACAAGAAAAAGCCAAAGTAAGGAATGACCAAACTTATACAAGGCAAGACAAAGATAAATTAAGCTAAATTAAGGCAGAAAATATCTTCTTGCCAAAATTCCAAAATACAAACAATAAATTTTCATAAACCATTCTCGAATCAGTCTGAATGCTAGGAAGAATTTGCAGTTCCTCTCAGAAGTTCAATTAAAAAAAAGTTTAAGAAACTAACATTTGCTCTTTAAGCTTCATTTCATAAGGAAAATTCAGTGGAATCGATTATATCGATTTAGAAAACAATTAGTGATTCCTCCTGGAACTTTAGTTTAGAGGAATCAATTTCATGGATTCAAAGAACAATTCAAATTTCATTCTGAAATTCCATTTCAGGGAAAAAGTTCAAAGAATGATTACCATTTTCCCGAGAACTTCAGTTTAGAGAAAAATTCAAGGAACTAGCATTTGATCTTGGAAGTTCGGTCAGAAATAATTCATATTTCCTTAAGTCAACTGAGAGAAAATCAAACTGATAACATTCCTCCAGAAGTATATTCATACGTCCAAGGCATTCGAAAAAGCCACGACCTAATTCCTCACGGAATCACGTCTTGCCACGCGTTCCTATCAAGTAACTTAATAAGGATCATTTTGGATAAGATGACTATAGGAATAGACATCTTAAGTAAATTATAAAGAGAAGAAAAAATAGAAGGAGAAATCATGTCACCGTGGTTCCAAATCTATTATTTAAAGAAAACATGATCAGAAGTATATGGGAAGGGGAAAAAGGATATATGCGGAATAGTGTACAAAATTCTCCCACATAAATCAACATACACGTGTATTGATCTGAAATAGTGACACGTGTCCTTGGAATTAGGGTTTTATCATCTATTTTCTGTAAATAGAGGTCCATCTCTAAGAGAAGAGGTCTTTGGCTATTGTAAGGACAATATCCACTCTAGTGGAAAAACTCTTCTTCTCCCAATTTCTTCTTCTTCATCTTTCTTATTCTTTGGCCTTAGACAAATACTAACTTGGGCATCAGAGTACCCTTTTCATGTACCCTTCATCGGCTCCAGGATCAAGCAACACCTTCAAGTTCTCCACAACTACAAATTCATGTGAAGGTAAAAATTTCAACCCGTTCAATTATTATTCTTATTATTATAGATATTAATAATACTAAGAACAATAATTAACAAAGGGCATTTTTATAATAACTTATAATAGTTCATTTTGATTGCAAGATAAGGTAAACAAATAATGGAAATGCAACTCATTTCAATTATGATTTCTATAGCTCAAGTGAGTAATTTATTATGATTCTCATTCTTGATTTTTATTCCAGTTCACAACTCACTTCGATTTTTGAATAGTAAAAGTATCATAATTGTTTGCTTTGGAATGCAATAACGAGATGATTTGCAATAACAAGATGATTTGGTGACTTGAGTAAAGACTCAAATGAAGTTTCACAAGGTAATATTTGTTACTATTTATAAATACTTGCCATTTAATTGAAATTATAGTAAGGGTTAATTTCAGATTACTCCCATCGTGAATAATATTTTCAAATCGTTTATCCTCACTTTTGAAAAATTTAATTTATCTCATATTTTTATTAAGAAGAAAAAAATTCACTGACTCGCTCTTGTGTTTTCCTTTTCTTAACCAAATAATAGGTTTTAAAAGTAAGAAGATTTTCTTGACCAAATAATAAATTTTTTAAAAAAAAGGTAATTTGAAAGTAATCAATTTACCAACACTCTTACTAATCTTATGTAACGTTTACATTTTGCATTAGAGTGAGAATTCTGAGAAATAGAATTTACATTTTGGATTAGAGTGAGAATTCTGAGAAGTGAGAATTTTGAGGAGTGAGAATCTTGGAATTAGAAGTGTGGAGTAGAAGTGGAAGTATGTTGTTTACTTACTCTAGAATAAGAGTATAGAATTTAAACCATAATCTAATTTATGTGTTTACATTATCTTGGATTGAGAGTAAATGCTTTCAAATTACACTTTTATCCTTATTTTAAGAATTATAAGTTTTAATTACAAAATTAAAAAAATATTTGAAAAATAAAATACTTATTTTATTATATTTTTAAATTAATATTAATTATTAATATTCTTAATTATGTAAATCATAATTTTTTTATTAATTTTAATTTTAATTATGTAAATAAAAAATCATTAATAAGAGCAACACAAATGAGACGTTATTATTAATAATGTAGTACAAAATTAATATTTTCTTAATAAAATATTCATTATTATTAATTATTAATATTAAATAAATATAATACTATTATTTGTAAATAAATATAATAATATTATATTTTCAAATAAAGATAGTATATACTAATATTATTAATTCTCTATGAGTATAATAATAATATTTTAAAGTAATTTTAACTTAAAATTAATATAAATTATTATTTTTAACTAAATATAATAATATTATATTTAAAGATATTTAATATTATTATTTTTAATAAATATAATATTATTTAAATAATATGATATTATTTATTTTATTTTATTAAATATAAAAATAAAAAGAAATTCACTCATACCTCGCTAAGGGAGTGGGACACTTCAAAATTATAGTGAGATTCCCACCCCTTACAAATTTGCAAGTAAAACATTAGAGCTAAAAATGAACACAACATTAATAGCAGCAGTGCTGTCAATTGAATGAAAATATAATGAGCATCAGCATTTTAATGGTTGGGTAAAATTCAATCTCATTCTCTATAAAATCCCAATGTATTAATTTTAGTAGCAGGCAGTGATTTTTCAGTTTCTGTTCAGAAATGGCGTCTATAGATTCTCTGCCATTCATAGACATGACAACCCTAACCCAATCGGAGCTTCGAGCGCTGTCGCTGTGCTCCGCCTCCGCTTTCGACCTCAACCGTCTCGACGACGTCGTAATACCAACCATTGATCGCTCCATCTTCAACGAAAGCGCTGGCTCACGCCGCCAAACCTTCTCTCGTCCCAGTGGCACCGCCACAACTCACCACCACCATCACATACGACACCGTATTCCAGTTCTACCCCCATCGTCTAAACATCATCATCAAGTTTCCTCTCTCCCACCTCATCTCGACCCCGATCACCTCGAGAACCGCTCCATTATCAATTCCCTCAAGCAATATCTCACCCAAAGCCCTCAATTCCAGGACGTTGTACCGTTCTTCGGCACAAGAGCAAACGACAACGACGATGACGACGACGACAAACATGTGTTGATGAGAAAAAGGAAGAGAGGGAGAAAGCCGAAGACTAAATTGAAGTCGTTAGAGGAGAATTTGGTGATGGTGAATAAGAATGGGAGTGTGGTTGACATTGTCGATTTGGGCAGCTTGGAGGATCCTTATGGTGAGGAGCTGAGGAGGAGAACTGAAGGAATAAGTGCTAACGAAGAGGCGTTGTTAGGGTTTTTGAGGGATTTGGGTGGACAATGGTGTAGTAGAAGGAAGAAAAGGAAGATTGTTGATGCCGATTTGCTTGGTGACACTTTACCCGTTGGTTGGAAGCTATTGCTTGGCCTTAAAAGGAGAGAGGGTCGCGCCTCTGTTTATTGCCGCAGATACATCAGGTCTCTTTCTTTCTTTCTTTGCTATCTTCATTTTACAATATATTGACTGCATAGATATATCAAGTTAGCTATAAATTAAGCTGTGTTATACAATATATAAAATGGATAAGATAGTCTCAAGATTCACCCAATAAGAGCAAACAAAATATGGTCTTGTGCCATCATAAAACTACCTTTCTTAAGGTCTTGAAGTTAGTCAAATAGTAACCTAAACATGGAAATTGTTATGTAGCCACTATTCTAGTAGTTTGCTCTAATAAAGTTTTCAGTAAAATTAACACAGACCTTTTTGCTTTCAAGTGTGCTTTCCTTAAGCTTTGGCTACTAAACGATCTCTAATATAAACTTTTTGGAAAAAAGTTTTATTGTTTTAAGCCTTGTAAATCATAGGAAATGAAATCAATCTTCTAGCATAGTAAATCATTGAAATTTAGAAAATGCTCACATAGAGCTTCTAACTTCTGAGGCATATTAGCTCGTATTCCACTCTTTCAGAAAGATCTCTGTACAATTTCTATTTGTTACATTTTTTATTTAAAATTCTGCTTTAGTTTGTGGTTTTTTCTGGCATTCTTAACAATAAGGTTTTAGTGATTAACTAACTTGTACAGGGATTGATACATTGCTTTGTGGTAAAAGCTGTCTAGTATTACATAGTTTTAGTCTGGATTTTGTGAATGCTTTGCTTAATATGTATACTTATATATAAGATAGTGGATGGTATAATATAAACTTAAACTGAGTGAGTGAGTAAAAAGTACAGACTAGGACTGCACCATAGTATGATTTTAATAATAATGGGACACAGGCCGGTTTTGATGAGAATCTAGTAATTGTGGTAGGAATTATTGTTATTGAGACAGTACACCAACAAAATTATTAAAAATAGTTTTTTGCTTTACATTGCTGAAATTCTTTTCCCTCATTTTTTATATTAATTTATTTAGGGTTTACTTCATAAAAATATAGTCTTAAAGCCCTTAAGGATATATTAGAAAGAGGCCCCCAAGGGGGTAGCCCAGTTGGTTGAGGGCTTGGGATCTGGTGCTTGGCTTTATCGAGGTTTAGGTTTAATCCTTCTGTTGAGCTTAAGAATTCCACCCTTTGCTGTCTAATGGGTCATGGGGTTGAGGCACCCTATAACCCCCCAGTTGAGGTCTTGGCCGGTGTAGGAGTCTGGGTTATCAAAAAACAGAAACAGGATATATTAGAAAGAGAAGTTGCCTGCATTTTTGTAGAATTTTTTAGATTCTCTAGTGTTATGCTTCCCCCTTTATTTATATAGTGAGTAATAAGTGTTATAGTGTGATATCTGGGGTTGACAATTTCCACTCGTGTTAACATTGTATCCTGCATATTCTTTAGGTAGTAATCCAAAATTAAAGAAATAATAGACCTTCATCCCCTACCTTCAATATTAATTAATTAATTATTTTTTTAACTTCACTTATGCTAGAAATTTATAGTTGTTAAGACTTGCACTTGACCTAGAATTCACCACATTTAACTAGTTTCTGCCGGATTTCTAGTCCCAAATAATTTCTTGAATAAGGATTTCTTCTCACAAGCCATATGAGAAATTTGAATACTGCTTGTAATATTCACTGTGAGTGGCAATGTTGGGTTGTTTCATTACAAATTGGTTACTAGCACAGGTGCAGTGAAAGATGAACTTAGAGGATTGATATGCTGCATTGCTGCCTGATTCTCCCATGAACCAGCTACCCATAAATTTTATCAGGGACAGGGAGGTTAAGTTTAGCATATTCGGATGCAATGAGGTTCATGCTTCTTTGCTGCTTTCACAAGTGGAAGCAACTGATGCTGTGTTTCTGTGAAAGCAATGGTGGTGATGATAATGGCATGCTGAAGATGGTTTTTATATTAGTGATTTGGCGGTTCTGTGTAACATCTATGATATGGGTTCTTGCCTTTGTGTAAATTGCTGCCAGACAGTCACTGGTTTCTCTGCTTTACCTAGAATTGCAAAAGCACTTATTTCTGCTTTTACAGTAACATAGCATTAGCCGATTGTGCAAGCAGCAAAGAACACAGAAGCACAGACCTGGTTGCTTTCAAATATGCTGACCTTAACCTTACTGTCCCTGACAATTCTGGGAAGATGGGTAATGGGGGGAATCAGGCAGCATGTCAGTGCTCTAAGAAGTCTCCAAGGACCCAACATTGCCACTCATGTGGCTTGCGAGAAGAAATCCTGATTCTAGAAATTAAACGTGCTGAGTTTTGAGTACAAGAGCTTTTTCTTAGAAACAAACATTTCTTGTTTGCAATTGTCTCAATTTATTTCTAGCAATTGGTATCAGTGCCAAGGTCTCAAGTTCAATTCCTCTTATATGAGATCTCTTTCAATTATTTCTTCAATTTATTGGCTTACTTCGAGATTTGTCTTTTAGCCCATCTAGGAGCTTCTGTCTCACATCTTACTCTACATTTTACATGGGTGGCTGTTAAGATTGGTCTTAAATACTATTGTTGGACCCTTACCTATCAGCTTAAACTTTTGGGTTAAGCAGTTTCTCTAACAAAATCTTTATAGATCCATATTCTAACTTTTCTTAGTTTGTTCCTTGTATATTCATACATTGCATATGCAACAAATATATGATGTAATGTTACTTACACTGTTTCTTCAGCTTTCTGAAGTTTGAAATTAGTGCCATAATGTATGGAGACATACATGAAATCTCTTCCTATATTAATAGTTTTCAAAATGTATGTGTTTTGGCAGAGCAGCTAGTTTACTTCACATTTAAGTTGTCCACTAATTGAGGAGCAATGCTTGGGCTTTTTTTTTTTTTTTTTCTCTACTGTGGTGCTGAGTCCCATTAAATGGTGTAGAAATCATCAAAATTGTTGGTAAACCCTCTATAGTAGCCGTGCTGAATACTTGTTTATGTGAAGTTTCAACAGACTCTTATCTCAACCCAGGATTACTCTCATCCGTTCAACTTGTTCTCTATTTTAATCTGGTTTTAAGTGCCTTTTCTCTTTTGATTTTTTTTTTTTTTTTGTGTGCGCGCGCATAAGATTATCAGTTACACATTGTTCTCTCTCTAAAATCCCCTCTCCCCTGTGTGTGGCGTGACCTTACCTATTTTCTTATTGACATTCTTCCAGCCCTGGTGGACAACATTTTGTTTCTTGCAAGGAAGTTTCTGGATATCTGCAATCATACTTTGGACTTAATGACACAAACCAGTCAATTAATCCTGGTGGTGATGAGATGCAGCAGGATTACAGAGTGGCTACTGATAGTGTAAGTAAATTTCTTTGAAACTGTTATGGCTAGTTTAGCCTGATTCAATATGATTTATTTGGTACTTGACAGCTTGCAGACATTGCCCAGAAGGAGAATGATCAAAGGCAGTCAAATCAACATGATAAGGAAGTTACTTTACTGGGAATTGATAATCTTGCGGAGGTTCAAGTACGTGACCTTTTTGAGTGCCATAAATGTGAGATGACATTTGATGAGAAGGATACATATTTGCAGCACCTTTTATCATTTCACCAGAGAACTACAAGGAGGTACAGACTTGGTTCCTCGGTTGGGGATGGTGTGATTATCAAAGATGGAAAGTTTGAATGCCAGTTCTGTCACAAAGTATTTCATGAAAGGCGTAGGTACAATGGTCATGTTGGTATTCATGTGAGGAATTATGTGAGGGGCATAGAAGAACCTCATGGTCGGTTGACACTTCAAAAGAGAACTGAGTCTCCTATTAGGGATGAGTTTCCTACTAGGATATCTAAAATGGACGCATTGATTGAAATTGCTCAGAATTCCATTCTTGAAACCTCCACTGGTGGACCAAATAATGAACCTGTTGGTGGGTCAGCTCCTGATAAACTTAATGTTGTTTCCAATTCAGAACTTCTTGCTTCCTTTTCTGACCATGAGCTAACCTCTGATAATTCTTTCACTGAACCTGAAATAGATGATGCCAAGTTTGACACAAATATGGATGAACTGTCAGATCAACAAATTATTGAGAATATGGTCACTACTGAAAAAATGAAGAAGATTGATGATGCTGGATGTCTTATGGATGTTAAGGTTGAGGCTTGTGTAGATACTGGTACCTCCATACCTGCTGATGAGCAAAAGGGTTGTAAATCTGAAGCTTCTGATGGGAAGGATGGTCTGGTGTTCATTGCTGAGAAAATTGACAAGTCTGTTATTGAGCGGGAAAGTGGTGCTGAAAGCTGCTCACTTGCTCCATCAATCAATCAGAATGGTTGTCCTGTTGAGAGTAATGTGAATTTAGGCTGCCTTAATACAGTTGAGCCTGGAGAGCCTGATGAAGTTAACAATAATAAGAATATTAGGGTAGAAGCTTGTTCTGGAAGCAGCAATGTGGAACCAGCTGATGAAAAACTATCAGCTGCAGTTGAAGAAAATTTGAAAGAAAATCTACTTCAATATGGAGTTTCTGAGACTTCAATGTCCTTATTGGAACCATCACATGGTTTTCCAACAACCAATGCTGTCTCAAATAAGGTACTGGGACATTCGTTATTTCTTTTGGTTATATATCCTGAAATTCTTTTTTTCTTTTTCTATTGTTAATGTTTTGATGGCTTTAAAAATACTGGTTACCTCTTTGCATTTATGTTGTTGGATCTGGATCCTCAAGAGTTCAGAAAACTTGTGAATTTTGTGTCATTTCAGCTGTTAATAATAAAAGTTTTAAGGATATTGCTGTAGAATCCATTTATTTTGGAGGAATTCGGTGCTAACATATACTTTTGAATAAGTTGACATGGACTGTTGACTGCCTTTTTTTATCCTCTTTCCCATCGTTTTCTTTTTTCTATCGGTACAGCAATTTGAGAATTTTTTTTTTGTTTTTTATTTTAAAGTTTCTCGCTTTCTAGTTTTCATCCCTTGTCATTTTGATTTGTAGGATTAAGCGTCTGTCTACTGCTACAAGCGTTTGTAGGTTTCTATCTGGAAAAACCGACAAATTGAATAAAAAAAAACTCCAAAAATCTGATTTCAAGAGAAGTGAGAAACCGTGGCATGAAACGCAGTTGGTTTGCTCGCATGCCTAATTGGCAGCATGTGGAATCCACGGCAGTGATTGATTCCGTATTATAAGTTCTTTATTTCACTAATAAGGGATTTATAAATCAACAGTTATGTGCATCATGACCCTAATCATTAATGTGTCTGAAGTTGAAAAATTTATTACATGAAAACCCATGAACAAAATAACTAATTTTATGGAATGGCTGAATAAGCTGACTTTCCAAGTTTGTGTATTGTGCTGCCTTTTTAACACCCCAAGTTGACATACATGATTTTATTCCTTTTTTGATTAGTATGAGTTAATAGTTGAAGTTAAACAAGATGCTGTCTCCTTTTGCGGAAAAGTATCAGAACTGCATTAGTCAAGAGATAGAGTTTGGCTTGCTGAAACAGCTGTCTTAATTGTTATGTGGAAATTTTTAGTTGACTAGTGTTGAGGCAATTTTTAGCTTTAGAGGGTTGGTAACAATTCTAGAGGATCTGAACTTTTTGCTTTCTTACATCATAAAAGCAGTACAAATAGCCAAATAGTTATCCATAAGTTATTGGTAACTTTAAATTGAGTGATAACAGAGTTCTCCGTACATTAGTGAATTTTAGTTTTTTTTTTCCTTTTTTCTTTTGTAAAGCTTTTCTTTTCTAGAATTTTCTTCATTAACGAATTACTACTTAAAGTTCAAATCAGGATCATAGTTTGTGGATGCATGTTATTTGCATAGTCTTCCCAAAAGACAAGGTTCTATTGTCTATGTTTGGACTTAAAATATTAAATAATAGCAACTTCTTGCTCACTTCATACCCTTTATGCAACTAAAATTATCAGTGACAAAAGTTTATCTAATTACTATTTACCTGGATTGTCTGCTACAGTGAAGGTTTACTTGTCATTCTTCATATAAACCTAATTTCAATGATGCAATTGGCCAATTGTTGTATTTTTTAGGGACTAGTTTTATTCTTCTGGTGCTACATGACAGGTAGAAGATGAAGCTCATAGGATTGAGCAAAGGCATCCAAATGTAACGGGATTTGATGATTTGAGGTTGGATGAAATTGAAAGCATGAAATCTAGCTTTGGGACCGGACAAGAATCTGGTCCACTTCCAGAGGCGCCAATTCAGATGTCAAACAATGCTGGAATGGATGGGTCATATGGTTCCTCAACCCAGGTTGAATCAGAAGTCTTGTTAAATTCTACCAGCGGACATCATCTTACTACCTTGTGTGTGTGGTGTGGAATGGAATTTAGCCATGAGGTTGTTGATTCCGAGATGCAGCCAGATTCAGTTGGTTACATGTGTCCCACCTGCAAGGCCAAAATCTCAGGCCAACTTGGTGGAATGGGCAGCAGTTAGTCCCTGAGCTTTCCCGTTTTTGATTAAAGGTTATTTTCCTTTTGGAGTCCGCAGATGATGTCTAGTTTCCAATGTTTTATGGGCTTCTAGAATACGTTCATGGGCAATGTTATCCAGTCCTTAATATTTTCTTATTAGTTAATGATTGTTTGCTGATTTTCTCATATATGACTACATCTATTGTGTATTTACTTGTGGGATTAGGGAATCAAAGTTTGGAATAGAAAAAATTAATAATGTTTACTTGTTAAAATAGAAGGAATGAAAATGAAACATGGGGGGTTTATATATTTTTGGGATTAAAGAATGGGAACTTATTCCCATGGGGGTTGGGAAAGTTGACATTCCTTGAACTTACCATTTTATGCCATTCAACTTTCATAATATCACGTTTATTCTCAATTAAAATATTATTATATTATTGCTATTGTAATTATTCTTATTCATTGTTATTATCAGTAATAATGATTATTATTATTATTAAAATTATTATTATTATATTATTTTTATTTTTATTATTATCATTAATATTATGATTGTTATTGTTGTTACTATTGTTAATATTATTATTAACATTTTTTTTTAAATAATAATAATAATCACAATTATTATAATAAATAATATTAAAAATGAGATAGTTAAGTAAGGATATTTTAATAGTTTAAAATAATTAATTTTGATACTCAGACAAAATAAATACATTATTGACAATACAACTTATTTTAATATTGATTCCTACAACTTAAAAGTAAATAATGTATTCTGACTCTTTTTTCTCTTTCTCACTCTTGTTCATTTTAATTCTCCTATTTATTTAGATTATCAATTGATAAATGTAACTTATTTTTATTTTCATTTTTCATGGCAGTCCATTTTAATTCCTGCTTATTCTGATTATTAATTGATAAATGTGTTGTTTTTCTAAATCAATCAGGCATTTTATTTTATCAACCAAAGTCATACCTTGTTGATTGATACGGAAACAAATTGTCATAAATATGTAGGAATAAAGAATAGATTCCCTACAATCATCTAAGAATGGATGGTTGGAAACCTTTAGGAATAGATTGTAACGAGCTTATGTCGCTAATGGTTGGAAGACAATTACGGAGTTTGAAAATCCACCCAATTCACGAAGCAAGAACCCACTACCTTGTTTTTCCCTTTCTCTCTCACTCTTCCTTATGATGATACTTTGATTCTTATTGTACGTATTCTTATTGTACAATAAGTGTAGTCTAATTCAAATAAATTTCCTAGAGTTATTTGAATAAGCCACACTTTATGTCATTAGGATGTAAATAAAACTCTAAATTTATCTTATAAGAATCCTAGATAAGTTATACAATATTAAACTTGTCTCTCATGTTGGATAAAGTCAGCCTATTATGGGTGCGTAAATCTAACATCTCCACTCACACGTGATAAGATGACCGAGTAACCAGAGTAACCAGAGTAAGGTATATGGGCACAAAGCCACAACCATAGTATCATATGGGCAAATGCAACATGTAACCCATGAACAACATAAGTTGGAGCTTGGAAAGCTCAAAATCTCAATTGCACTCTCTGTAAGAGATTCAAATAATTTTTTCATCGTGTATTCTAGATTTCATTATCCATTATATCAATACAAACATATTTAATCCCTCAAGAAAAAAAATATTTTTGACACTTTGCAATCTATCTATTCACAATTGTATTCACTCTTAAGTGGATTATACACATGGTTGATTGGGGAATGCATAAGTCAGATGTGAGGAGAATAAATCTTCCCATCCTACTTATATCTTTTAGTTCTCGGCTATTGCTTTCTTAGACATGTTTCATAGGCCATATAACCTTATAGTCATAGAAAAAACATGCTAAACTAGCTAACACCAATCGTTTCCTTCAACATGTAGTTGATGGTGACCTAAGGATAACTGTCGGGGTCTTTTTTATTCCTCGAAGAAACTTACACGATGAGGAAGTAGGGATTCATTCACTCATTTTTCTTTTTGGTCAAAAAAGCATGCATGGTATGAATCACTTGTTATAGTGAATTCTCTTTGTATAAGAGCATATGTCAAACAAGTCATTGTACCGATCTAAAATTAGTCGCTATTCAAGCGCCCAATTTGAGTCTCAATAAGCTCGCTTTCATAAGGCGTCAAATGAACTCGTATTTGGCTTTATCAGGTTCTCATCTTGACCTAATCAAGGTGACATTTTCTAGATATAAGTCCATGACAACGTACCCAGTACTTTTTCTTAATCTTGTGTCTCATCCCAGCTTGTTTTTTTTAGCAACTCAGGCGACTGCTTGTATAAGAAAGCTTGTCAAAACCTAAAGACATATATTGTAATAATCATGTATGTGTGTAACCATGCTAATATCATTAAGAAATGGATAAAAATTTTTATTAAAATTATCCAAAAACTAATCAAGTACAACTTTACAATCTACATATCCCAACGATTTTGTATGTGCGAGATAAACATTTCGTGTCATGGCTTTAGTAAATGGGTCTGCAACCATGAAATGTGTGGATATGTGTTGCATCAACACTTTCTTTTTTGCCACAATATCTCTCATAAAGTTGTACTTAGTGTCTATATGTTTAGACTTGTTGTGGTATTTCACATCCTTGGTAAACGATATGATTGCTTGGCTATCACAGTATATAGTGATATATTGTGACTAAACATGCTGCATATTTTGCTTCCATAGTCGATAAAGTTGTGCATATTTGCTTCATGCTACTCCAAGAGATGAGACCACGACTAAGTATGAATATGTATCCTGAGGTTGATTTATGCTCATCAAGATCGCCTTCCCAATCGGCGTTTGTGTATCCAATTAAGCATTAATCACCTCCTTGATAACGTTAAGAATAGTCGGCAGTGCCTCTCAAATATGCTAAAATCTTATTGAAAGTATTCCAATGTTTGCGTCTAGGATTTGATTTGGTATCTGCTTACTAACCCCACAACATAACAAATATCTAGCCTTGTACACATCATAACATACATCAGAGTTCCAACAGCATTAAATTATGAAACTTGTGCCATTTCAAAGCATTCTTTGGGAGTCTTTGGACATATTTTAAGGCTAAGAGTTTGTCCTTTGAAGATGAGACTATCCATGTGCTTACATTTATCCATTTTTTATTTTTCAAAAATTCTTCTAATTTAAGACTTTTGTGACAGAGTAAAAAGTTGTTTGGAACAATCCCTATGGATTTTAGCTCTCAAGATATAAGATGCTTCATCCATATATTTCATTTTAAAGTTTGAAAATAATTATTCTTTGATGATTTGGACAAACTCTATATTATTTCTAGCCAACAATATGTCGTCCACATATAATTATAAGATAACAAAGTTACCTTCAAACCTTTTAACATATATACAATAGTCTTCTTCGGTCATCGAGAATCCATAAGTCATTATCCATTGTTTGGAGGATTGTTTTAGTCTATCTATAGACCTTTTGAGCTTGTAAACTTTGTACTCTTAGTCATTGGTTATATAACCCTCTAGATGTTCCATGTAATTTTTTTTCTCTAGTTCTCCATTTAGAAATATTGTTTTAGCATCCATTTGATGTAATTCAAGGTCCATATGTGAACGATGACTATAATTAATCTTATAGAGGCAAACATTATTATTGGAGAAAAAGTTTCCTCACAGTTTATACCCTCTTATTGGGTACATCCTTTTGCTACCACGCGTGCCTTGTATCTTTCAATTGTGTCATCCGCCTTTCGGTTAACATGAAAAACCCATTTATTTTCAATCATCTTACGATTGGACAGTAGATCAACCAAGTCTTACACGTGGTTTAATTTCATAGACTTCATTTCTTCATCCATTGCCTTAATCTATAATTGATTAGCTGCTGAGGTGATAGCCTCACTACAAGTTCTTAGCTCATCACTATCATGTGAAGCAATCATAAATGCCTCCCCCTCAATCTTAGAACGATGACGTGGGACGGGTGTACGATTACTTTAACAAATTGAGTTGTCCTATGGAGTAAGCTCATCTTGTGGTTGACGCCAACTAGGATTAGAATTCCCAAATATACGTAGGTTTCTCTCAATTTATAAATTAGAATGCCATTGATCTCTGGATCATTCAAATCATATAGATGAACATCTTTGTTGACTTCTGAAATGCAAAGGAATTCATTCTCTAAGAATATGACATCACGTGATTCTATCTCAGCTGTAGTTCCATCAACATGTTCACCTATGAACACATACCCTTTGGAGTGTTTTGGGTATTTTGTAAAGATAATTTCCCATGTTTATGAGATAGGTTGTAAGCACATGCTACATAGCCCTAGAGACTTGAATGAGTTAGGTCAGGTTTTCTACCCATCCATAACCCATACAAAGTGGAACTTATTAATTTACTTGGAACTGATAAAGTACATAAATGGCAATCAACAACTTATCTCCCGAATAAGAAACTGAAAGATTTGCTTGTGCCATTATAAACCTAACCATCTTGAGTAATGTTCTCTTCCTCCTTTTCACAATATTATTTTGTTGTGGAGTCCTAGGAATAGTTAGTTGTCTCTTAATACTTTTATCATTGCACAATTCCTTGAATTATTATGAACGGTATTCACGTCCACAGTACATTCTTAGGACTTTGATCATTTAGTCGAATTGATTCTCTACTAAATTTATGTATGATCTAAAGTAATTTAATGCTCCAGACTTATGAGAAATCAAATAAACATGACCAAAACATGTGTAGTCATCGATGAGTATGATAAAATTCTTGGCTCCATGTTTAGCCCTTGCACTCATTGGTCCACAAATATCAAAATAGATTATTTATAATGGACTTTCAGGTCTAGTGGCCTTACCAAATGGTTTTCTGGTTACTTTTCTAGCTAGACAACTTTCACAAATAGGCAAGTCAATATTAACAAGTGAGCCCAATAAGCCTCCTTGAGCTAACCTATTCATTCTTTCTTCCCCTATGTGTCCTAGTCTAGCACCCCAAGTATTTGTCAAAAAATAATTATTATTTGAATCACGATAATTAGTATCCAAAATAATAAAACTACCCAACAAATAACTAGTAGCAACTAAATTTGAATTAAGAACAATTTTTAAACTAACACCATAAAATTATAGCTGATATCCTATCTTAAAAAGAAAAGTAATATAAACTAAGTTTTATTGGATATCTGGAGCATAAAAAACATCGTGGAGATAAAGTATTCGGCCACCATGCAACTCTTGCAAGTGCCAATTCCTTTCGCTTTAACACTTGAGTTGTTTTCCATGTATATCTATTTAGTTTCTTGACTAATCCGATGAGAATCTACAAATGCTCCACGATCTCTGGATATATGGTCTATTGCTCCTGAGTTTATAGTCCATGAAGGATGAGATTGGCTTAGAAAAACAAAACTTGTCATATAGTTAGAACTTAAATTTGTGGAGATGAATTGTACCCTTTTTTGATTCAATGCATTCACGAGCAAAATGGCACAATTTGCCACAATTGTAATAATTCATTTTAATATTGTCTTTCTTTTGACCAGTGCGTTTTTCTCTCATGTGCTTTCTAATATTAGGCTTCCCTTGAGCTAGCACAATTTTCCTTTCCTTTTGGAAAGTATTGCTTCCGCTTTTGTGCTTAAAGCCCAAAGCTTTCTGTAACTTAGAGTTAGCCATATAGAGTTGATTAGAAGTTTTAGCAGCCTTTAGGCGATCATCTTCTAATTCTAAATGATGCTTGATATCATTAAATGTCTTAATGTTATCATTATGGGTCATGTTAATTTTCATTTGTTCTCAATCATTAGCAAGAGATCGTATGATTGCTTGAACCTGTTGCTCATCAATCAATGCATGTCAAGCAATTTTCAGCTCATGTATCATTTTCGCCATTTCCCTTAAATGTTGCCACATAGTCTTTTCTGGGTGTTTTCTAAAAGAATCAAATTTGATATTGAGCCCTCTTAGTTTAGTGGTCGAAGTACCACTAAACTTTAATTTCAAGGCAAGCCACATTTCATGAGCCGTACAGTACTCTTTGAACTCTCACATAAGGTCATCTTGCATGCAACTTAACAATGTAATGCAAGCATTACTGTTCTTCCTTTTCTAGGACAGATAAGCCTCAAGATCCTTATTGTATTATTCAGTAGGACCATTCTCTGGCTCCTCAGGCTCAATAGTCTTTTACTCCTCGAGAACATATTGAAACTTTTGGTTGCATATGTCAAAATTGTCACCATTCAATTTTTCTCATTTGTCCAATTCGGTCACGATATTCTTTGAAGATGCCATTTCTTTTAGCACAATATAACATAAAAAATAAACATTAAGCAGCATGATTATTTATTAGACACATTTATAATTTTGCTGCAAACTCAAGAGCCAAACATGATTATTTAGTATAAGGATTAGAGTCAAAAATTCGTCGGACCTTCTAATCATCATCCTTTCCAAATATTAATTTCTTTGTACAAAATATCAGTTCTATTATTATTTAATATGTTTAGAATTATAATGAAAGAACTCTCATTTTAGTTTTAAGAGATGAAAAACCTTCATGCATCTATTTATGTGAATAAGTATTAGGATAAATCCCAAGAAAGAGGTGGGGATTGGATGGTTCCACTTAAATACCTTATTTCTTTAGACCTTAACAAAATTTTTTTAGACATGTATAAATTCACATTACTATGCCAAACTTTAATAATCCCTATTATATTTTTAAATTATTTTGCCTCCCACTTGAATGCAACATTCTCACATGTAAGATACATATTATCTCAATGAAAATATATATTTATTTCTAATTTCAAGCATTTTAGAATAAAAACCAAATTAAAAATCAAAACAGAGGCAAAAAATTAATTTTAAAACACAAATCAATAGGAAATTAAATTCTGATTTGGCTACCACAAACAACACTGCAATTGGAGGTCGAGAAGGCAGTGCATGCGTTACAGGTGACTAAGGCACGTGGGTCAGTGCAACCATGCTTGGCGCACTGACTCGCGCTAAGGTGAGCTAATGGCTTGTAGTTTGATCCGACTTGGTCAGCTTGACTAAACCAGGCCAGTTCATTGTAGAGCTGATCATTCTCTTCGGCTTAATGTGCCACAATAGTGCGTGTTGGACATTCTCACAATTTCAACTTTCAACTCAGCTTTACGATCTGAATTCAAATTTGTATTTTGAATTTTATTTCAATTGAAGTGTGAACTACATGCACCCTCCTGGGAGTAGGATGACACATAAAACCATTGTTCATCTTCTTCAATGTTATCAAAATTTCTAGATTTTGAACCAAAAATTCAAATACTTCGTCTCTCAATTTATAATTCAAAATCATGCATATGATAGACCATTGTAAATCTAATTAAAAGATCTTTCTTATAACACAAATTTTGCAGAGAATGAATTAACACATAGAAAGCTACGAGTAAAATAGGCATTCGGGTTCATAAGTTAGGGTTTCAAATTACTTATAATATAAGAGCATATTAGATCACATAAAATTCCATATATACTCCATGTATGTTCATGTGATTATGATCTGAATTACATGCCTTAACAGTAAGTGCTTCATCATTTATCATTAATGTGTGTTCTTAGAGCGAGAAAAACAAATTTTTATGAAAGAACATGGCATATTAGCATGCGTAATGCACTCAAGTTCAGGACATAACTTATATAGGCTCTAATACCAATGTTGATTTTATAAATCAATCTTGCAATTTTATTTTATCAACCAAAGTAATACCTTGTTAGTTGTTGTGGAAATGAATCGTCACAAATTTGCAGGAGCCTCTCTGATCATCCAAGAACGGATTGTTGGGAACCTTCACGAATGGATCGTAACGAGCTTATTGTTGGAGAATTAACAAATAAAACACACACAAAAAACACACTATTTTATTTCTTCAACAACACTCCTCACCAATTACAACTCTTATTTTTCACTCTCTACACCTTAGAGATTTTATTACTTCACTTGATGTTTAAACCAAAGGGGAGAGGGGGTATTTATACATGAAACAAACTAATCACAACCATTCATTTATTCAACTAATACACAAATCCTCACTATCCATTAAAACCTACCACTCACCTACTTCACCAACCACACCTACCACACCTAACACAAATAATTCAAACCTCACTAACCATACCTACTCATGGAATCTTCCATGAGTTGGGCTTGAATTTATTCATCTTGGATCAAGTTTATGATCCAACACCCCCCCTTAAACTTGATCCTGTGACACCAAGCAAACTTCTGAATTTTACGAAGGTTGCATTTGCAGTCTACTTATCTAATCGATCTCCAACAAGAAGCGTGTGGGGAAAGATGCCACAAGAAGCTTGGAGTGGAAAAAAGCCCGACATCACCCATCTAAGAGTTTTCGGAAGTATTGCCCATGTACATGTACCAAACGAAATTAGAGCCAAGCTGGATGAAAAAAGTGAGAAGTTCATCTTCATCTGCTATGACAACAACTCCAAAGGATACAAGCTTTACAATCCAAACAACGGGAAGAACATGATTAATCAAGATGTAGTTTTTGATGAAGAATGAGAATGAGATTTTGGCTCTGGTGTGGATGACTTCAACTTCTTTCCCATTGAAGAAGATGATCATACACAGATAAAACAAGTAGAAGAACAACAAGAGCCAGCTACTCCACCTATCTCACCAGCATCAAACACATGTGGAGATTCACCGCCATCTTTCTTAAATGAAATAATCGAAGAACATACAAGAAGTCTTCAAGATCTCTATGAGGTAACTGAGAGACATGATAATCTCACTCTCTTTTGCCTCTTTGCTGATAGTGAGCCAGTCAACTTCCAAGAAGCTGCACTAGATAAGAAGTGGAGAATTGCAATGGATGAAGAAATCAAAGCCATTGTGAAGAATGATACTTGGGAGCTTACTACTCTTCCCAAATGGCATAAGGCGATCGGTGTCAAATGGGTGTACAAAACAAAAAGAAATGCGAAGGGAGAAATTGAAAGGCACAAGGCGAGGCTAGTTGCAAAAGGCTATAGTCAAAAGGCTGGCATATACTACGACGAGGTATTTGCTCCTGTAGCCAGACTTGAAACTATTAGACTTATTATTTTTTTGGCTGCTCATAACAAATGGAGGATTTTTCAAATAGATGTAAAGTCTACTTTCTTGAATGGATTCCTTGAAGAAGAAGTTTACATCGAACAACCATTAGGCTATGTGGTGAAATGACATGAAGACAAAGTTTTGAGGTTGAAGAAAGCTCTTTACGGGTTAAAGCAAGCACCAAGGGCATGGAATAACATAATTGACAAGTATTTTCAAGAGAAAGGCTTCACCAAATGCCCATATGAACATGCTCTCTACGTCAAAGAAAAAGATGAAGATATTTTGCTTGTGTGCCTGTATGTGGATGATCTCATCTTCACTGGAAGTAATCCAAGCTTGTTTGAAGAGTTCAAGAGATTGATGATCAAAGAGTTCGAGATGACTGACATCAGACTAATGACGTATTATCTCAGCATAGAAGTCAAAAAAAAGGAAGAAGACATATTTATTTCCCAAGAAAGCTATGCAAAGGAGATTCTCAAGAAGTTCAAGATGAATGATTGTAAGCCTATAAGCACGCCAGTGGAATGCGGAGTCAAGTTATCCAAACATGATAAAGGCGAAGATATAAATTCAACATTCTTTAAAAGTTTGGTCGGAAGCCTACGTTATTTGACATGCACGAGACAAGATATCCTTTATGTTGTTGGACTTGTGAGTCGATACATGGAGAATCCAAAGACCACCCATTTTAAAGCTGCAAAAAGAATCGTTCGCTACATCAAATGTATAATTAATTTCGGCTTGTTATACTCATTTTCTAATGACTACAAGCTTGTTAGATATAGCGATAGTGATTGGGGTGGAGATGTAGATGACCGAAAAAGCACCACAGGATTTGTGTTCTTCATGGGAGATACTGCTTTCACATGGCTGTCAAAAAAGCAACCTATTGTCACGATATCCACTTGTGAAGCTGACTATGTAGCTGCCACATCAAGTGTTTGTCATGCAATTTGGCTCAAAAATTTACTGAAGGAGTTGGGTTTCCCACAAAAAGAGCCAACCGAGATTTGTGTTGATGACAAATCAGCAATTGCCCTATCCAAGAATCCAGTCTTTCATGATCAAAGCAAACACATAGACACTCGCTATAATTTCATAAGAGAGTGTATTGCAAGAAAAGAAGTGCAAATCAAGTATGTAAAATCACAAGATCAAGCAGCTGATATCTTCACTAAGCCACTCAAGCAAGAACTAGAAGACATTAGTTGAAACTCACACAAGTAGAAAAGTTAGAAGGTTGAGGACTGACAATGGGTTAGCATTTTGCAATAAGAGGTTTGAGGATTTCTGTGCTCAGCATGCCATTGTTAGACACAAAACAATGAGATACACACCTCAACAAAATGGATTAGCTGAGAGAATGAATAGAACTCTGGTTGATAAAGTAAGATGAATGCTTATTCATTCCAAGTTGCCTATGACATTATGGGAAGAAACACTATCAACTGCCTGCTACATAGTTAACAGGAGTCCATCTTTTAGAATCAACTTTAAAACTCCAATTGAGCTTTAGACTGGCAAACCAACTGACTACTCAAACATAAGAGTGTTTGGATGCCCTACATATGCTCACATTAAGCAAGGGAAGCTTGAACCTAGGGCTCTTAAGGGTGTGTTTTTAGGATATCAAGAAGGGGTGAAGGGATATAAGCTCTGGTGCACTGATTTGAAGCCTCTAAAAGCCATAATCAGAAGGGATATTGTCTTCAATGAGGCTGAAATGTTCAAACCATCAGAGTCAGTAAAGATGGAAAATAGCCACCATGATAATAAGGATCAGAAGACTTATTTTAAGGTGGAGCCATCAAATCCAAATGCAAAACAAAAAATCACTGTTGAATCAGGACCTGAAGCTGGAAGGAATATTTCAGAATCAGAATGTGAATCTGAAGAAGATCAATGTGTCAAGAGTTATCAACTTGTGAGAGACAGGGAAAAGAAAGTTATAAGGCCACTTAAGAAGTATGCATATGCATACTTAATTGCATTTGCATTGACAGCAGCACATGAACTAGACACAGATGAACTAAAGACATATTCAGAAGTTGTAAACAGAGATGATTCAGGAAAATGAAAGGCAGCTATGGATGTGGAGATGCAATCATTAATCAAAAACCACACTTGGATTTTGATAAAAAGACCACCAAACGGAAAAGTAGTTAGTTGTAAGTGGATTTATAAGGTTAAAGAAGGAATCCCAGGTGTTGAGCCACAAAAGTATAAAGCCAAGCTGGTTACCAAAGGCTTCATATAAAAAAGAATGTATTGATTTTACTGAGATTTTCTCTCCAATGGTAAGACACTATTCTTTGATAATCTTGTTGGCATTAATAGTTGTAAATGACATGCATCTCGAACAGATGGATGGCAAGACTGCTTTCTTTAATGGTGAGTTGGATGAGATGATTGTAATAAGACAACTAGAGGAGTATGTGAATCTTGAAAAACCTGACTATGTATGCCACCTTAAAAAATCCTTACATGGACTTAAACAATCCCCAAGACAATGGTACTTGAGGTTTGATAGGTTCATGATAGAGAACAATTTTCAGAGGTGTCCATTTGATTGTTATGTATATCATAAGGATATGGAAGATGGCAGCAAGATCTATTTGTTATTATATGTTGATGACATGCTGATAGCCTGTAAACATATGGATCAAATAGATACTTTGAAGCAGCAACTGAGGGGTTCATTTGAGATGAAGGATCTTGGAGAAGCAAAGAAGATCCTTGGTGTTAAACTAATTAGAAATAGAAATAAAGGTGCTCTGGTATTGTCACATCAAGATACATTAAGAAAGTACTTGAAAGGTTTGAAATGAGAAGATCAAAGCTAATCCAAACTCCACTACCAGCTCATTTCAGATTGTCTTCCCAACAGTGTCCTAAAACTAATGCTGAAAGAGCTAAAATGAGCTCAATCCCATATTCAAGAACAGTAGGGTGTCTGATGTATGCAATTGTTCTAACCAGCCCTGACCTGTCCTATGCAGTAAGTGTTGTAAACAGGTATATGACTGATCCAGGGAAAGAACATTGGAAGGTTGTGGTATGGATTCTAAGGTAGCTTAATGAGACCATGAACTATGGTTTAGCATATAGAGCTGATAAATGGAGGGAAGTCAGTGTAGAAGGCTTTGTAGATTCTGATTATGCTGGAGACTTGGACAAGAGGAGGTCATTGACTGGGTATCTATTCAAACTGAATTATTGCACCATAAACTGGAAAGCTTCTCTACACAGTGTTGTTGCTCTATTAACAACTAAAGTCGAGTACACTGCAGCAGCAGATGCAATAAAAGAAGCAATCTGGCTTAGAGGAATGGTGACTGATTTGGGGTTTGAGCAGAAGCAAGTTATAGTCCATTGTAATAGTCAGAGTGCTATCTGTTTGAGCAGAAATCAGATACATCATGAGAAGACCAAACACATTGACATTAAGCTTCACTTTGTCAGCCTAGAAGTATTAAGAGGGTTAGTTTAACTGATGAAGATTCATACTGATGATAATCTAGCAAGCATACTAACCAAATCCTTACCAAGTGCCAAGTTTGAGTTCTGTGTGAACTCAGCTGGAATCTGCAGGACCTAAGCTGCAAGAGTTGAGTGAAAAGGAAAGATGAGGAGTAACTGATTTGGGTTCAAGGTGGAGAATGTTGAGAGATGAACCACAAATTTGAGGTTGTGACTATGTTTGATATGTCAATTATTCAACTTGATATCAGATGTTGTGTCGGTTGTCTCGAGTAAGGGAGCCGTATGACAAAGTTGTATGTCAACTGAGAGAATAAGTTGAGCACGTGATTCAACATGTGCATTACTTATTCAAAACGGAAGATGAAGATAGCGTTTTTGAGGTGATTACAACACGTGTCCAAGAGCTGGTAAAGCTGTTGAAAGGCGCGGGAATTTTTTGAGTTTGTTGCTAGCAAACCCAATAACGTTGAGTTGGCTTCTGGAGGTGATTCTAAAAGCTATTTCATGTTGTATATAAAACCTTGAGAGTTGTTATTGGCATTATTAGAGAGGGTGATAGTTTCTCAGCTTCTTTTGTATCTTATAAAGGCCAAATTAGTAAAAGCTTGCTTTCCTTTTCACAGTGGATATAGGTCACCTAGGTAGCTGAACCACTATAATCCTTTTGTGTCTTTTTGTGTGTTTTTTCAGTTCTTTATCTTGATTTGATTTCGAATTGCTTCAGTATCTATTTCTTCATCAAGTTTTGGGTTGATTGTTAGCCATTCTTAGGTTATAGAGAATTTGAGTGGATTTTGGGGGATCAAGATTGGATTCTTTTTGGTTTTGGTCTAAGAAAACTGCAATCTCATCCTTCTATTTCATATTAACAAGTACAAAAAATACTTAATTTTATAAGATAAAAATAAAATTTTTGAATTATATAGACAAAATTAAATTGAGGAGGTTGTCAAATGATACCTTTCTATACAGCATGCCACTATAACTAGTACTACCCAAACAATGGTTGTACTTGATTTGCTCACGTATCGTTTTCGCTTTATTACTCTTATCCTTCATAAAAATAGCAATCATCATATATTAAAACAAATAAGTTTTCTAAGTAACAAAGAATGAACATTGTTGTAAAACATTTTACCTCAAATTCAGGACTAAGAACTTTGTCAACAAACTGTTTCTACTCCAATTTATAATTCTGGGATACTCCCACAGAGGCAGCTTTAATTGACTATGGTTATCCTAGTTAGGTTGGATAAACTCAATGTTTAAAGCACATATGAAGTTCCTTAAAGCAATTCCCATTAATTGAACCACATGTCCTCATATCAAGTACAAATTTTGTCTGCCTTACCATATAATAAGAAACAATACTAATATTAGTACAGAGAGAAAAATGAATTAAACCACGAAAGTGAATAAGAAATGACAGATTACCTGTAAGTGGTCCCAAAGTTTGTCCTTAATTTCCAGGGGAACACGTCGCCAATCATCATACAAGATTGAAATACTATCTCGGACAAGAACACCAATGTAACTTCTAAGATCATTCGCTCCATCTCCAACAGGAACTCCATATTGGTTATACTCCACTATAACCTTATCGTCAACTGATCTTTTCAGCAAATGTTTCTTTTTTGTTTGCTTTCTTCTCTTTGGTCTCCCATCCAAGTTAAAAAAAGTCTCATTTTGTTCTTCAATGTCAGCCATATCTATAAAATTATGACAGATAACAGATAAATTAATAATTGAAACATATCTTTACAACTTGCATTTAAACAAATCTATAAACAAAGGAAAATATTTAAAAAAAAACACATGACAGCTTCACATCACTTTCATCTTATTTTTATACAAATAAATAAAAAGACTGAAATCAATATAAGAAAAAGAAAGCATGCGACAACATGAGATATTACATTTAGCTTGCCATATCAAAACAAATACAGACACTGAATTCAGTATATGAAAAAAAAAAGCATATGACACCTTCAAATAACTTGCATTTAGTTTATATACAAAAGAACAATGACACTGAACATCATCACACTCTGGTCTTTCATATATGCCAACATAATCTTTATCCATATCTATTTCTAGGGATGGATATTCTTTACATAAAGGTTTATGTATCACCATCTCAATACTCCCATCAACACCTATTGGTTTATTAACTCTTTGACCCACTGATCAAACAATTGATTTTGTTGGATCTACTTGGTCTTGAACATAAAACACTTGCTTTGCATGCGAAGCTAGAAGGAAGCAATCGAACTTATGACCAACTGGATTAAGATCAACAACGGTGAAACCTAAATCATCAACCTTAACCTATCTACTATCAACCCATCACACTTAAAAACAACTTTCTTAGCCATGAGATATTGCAGCTCTCAAATTTCAACAAGGACCCCATAATACTCCATTATACCAGTGAAAAGATTTTTATCCTTTGAGCTTGAGAGTTGTAGGGTTGTTGCTGAGACATTAACCCCATTGTTTTGCATAACACGGTTGTTATCTTAATTCCTCGTTGCAAAATTAAAACCGTTTATAAGGTACCCTGAATATGTTGTCACTGTGCAACTAGGTTTGTTTGCCAACATCTTAACAGTTTCATCAACATTTAAACCATTTGCTATCATATTTGTTACTTACAGTTCGAGAATAAATTACGAGTTACTAATGACAAACATAACACTGTTATTAAGGATAAAACTGTTAAAACCTAACCTTCATTTGTAACCAATCAGAAAAGCTACGAGTTTGCTTAGTTTTTAACCAATGAGCCTGTTTTGATTGCAAGAATATATTTTGCTCCCTACCATGTCAATACTGAAAAAGTCAGTTGTTGTTAAATGAGGTTTTGAAAAATTTTCGTAAATACTAATGAAAATTTATGACTTACAGTATATAAGATTGCAACTTTAAGGTGTTTTCCAGAATGCAAAGATGCGCTTGCTCTAGTATTGCAACGTCAACCATTTTAACATCTCCACCTCCTAAAGGCTTTTCAATTGTATAATCAACTATACAATCAGGTGGTTGTCCAATGAAATCATGGTTTGAGAGATATTCAGTACAAAATTCAAGTGCTTCCTCTGCAACATAGCATTCCACAATGCAACCCTCAAGCCGATAGTGGTTATGAACATAACACTTTGACGTATTCTTATTTCTCTCAAATGGATACATCCAAAATAAGTGAACCAGTCCATATAATCAGACTTGGTCAACAAGATGTACCGTCAAATGGACCATTATGTATAAAAAAAAAAAAAAAAGGGTAGGAAATATTGCTCAAACAAGCACACAGTGACGAAATGATCTCTTTCTAATTTGTCAAGAAATTTTGTGTCCAGCACCTTACTACACAATGAATTAAAGTGAAAGCACATCCTAATAACAACTTTTCTAACATTTTTTGGTAAACAATCATGTATTGGTATGCGTAATAGTTGTTGCATCAAAGTGTGACAGTCGTGAGACTTAAGATCTTAAAGCCGACGATGGTTAATAGAAACAAGATTTATAATGTTTGAAGAATAACCTTCTGGAACTTTGGTTTCTAACAGAGTTTTACAGAACTTCATTTTCTCTTCTTTACTCATGGTAAAAGGTGCTGTAGTTATGGTACTTCTATTATTTTCACCAGGAACCAATTTCTCCCTAATTTTCATTTCTATAAAGTCTTTTCTAGTCTTTACCCCATCCTTTGTCTTTCCAGGTTGATGAAGTAGTGTGCCATAGATGCTTTCACACACATTTTTCTCAACATGCATCACATCTAATAAATGACAAACTAACAAATATTGCCAATATTCCAAATAAAAAAAAAATTGATTCACTTTTGAATAGTTTGTTACTATCATCATCATAATCATCACGCTTTCGCTTGCTGCCTTTCTGCTTTCCATTTTTTGTAGTCAATATCATCCACCAATTTCAAAATATCTTCACCAGTCAAAGTTTTAGGAGGTTCTTCCATTTCTGTCTCATTATTAAAAACCTTTTCAAGAGACCTAAATGAGTGGTTATTTGGTCAAAATCAACGGTGCCCTAAATATACACACTTTCTACTATGTGTAAGCCATACTGAACGCTTGTTTGGGCCACAAATTGGACAAGCATAATAGCCTTTAATAGAACACCTAGAAAGGTTCCCATATGAAGGAAAGTCACTAATACTGCACAACAACACAACTCAGAGATTAAAGGTTTCCTTTCTATAAGCATCATAAGTTTTTATGCCGACATTCCAAAGGGTTTTCAAATCATCAATCAAGGGTGCTAGGTAAACATCTAGATACTTTCCAAGTTGTTTCGGCCCAAATATTAATAAAGACAGCATGATCAATTTTCTTTTCATGCACATTTATGGCAGAAGATTGTAAATGACTAACATGATTGGCCAACAACTATAAGTAGTGCTAAATGTGCTGTGTGGATTAACCCCATCAATTGAGAAAGCTAATTGCATATTTCTAGGTTCTTGGCCAAAGTTAGGTCACTTGCTGTCAATTAAATGCCATGTCGGGGAGTTTGTTGGATGGCGAAGTTTGCCATCTTTTATTCGGTGATTAGCATGCCAGGATAAATTTTCGGCAGTTTGAGGTGATTGAAACATACGTTTGAACCTAGGAATAAGAGGAAAGTACCAGAACACCTTTGTAGGCATCTGTTTACTACTTGTTTTGACACTTTTTTTATTTTTCTTCTACCTAGACTCTCCATAATAGGGCATTTGTTCAAATTTGCATACTCTTTTCGGTAGAGAATGCAATCATTTCTTACAAGCATGTATTTTTTCATAATCTAAACCCAACACTTTCATTAATTTTTTTTTTTTGGCTCATACATTGACTTAGGAATGGTGTTATTTTCTGGAAACATGTCAGCAAGAACTTCTAACAAAGCTGTAAAGCATTGATCAGATAACTCATACTTGCCTTTCACATTATACAATTTCATTAACCCAGACAACCTAGAATATTTTGAACCTACATACAAGGACTTCTCAGCATCCTCAAGTATATCCCTAAAACTCTTAGGATTATTATCACATTGTTCATAAACATCATGGATCATGTCCTCAATGTTACTTTGATCTTGGAATGTAAATTGATGACTCTGGGAATAGTTATGGCAACTTGCAGAGGCTGTTTTTTGCTTAACCTCTCCATGCCTATCCCAAACTATGTATGATAGCAGAAAACCGTATGTGAAAAAATGATCCCTTATATGTTCAGGAACATAAAACTCCATGTTGTAACAGTCAGTGCAAGGACATCTAAGTAACCTATGATTTTTAGAATTAACCATAGCAAATTTGAAGAACTCTTCTACTCCGTTTTTATATTCTGAGGACAATCGACTAGCAAACCATATCCAAGCTTTATCCATATCAAGAATACTTGTTAATATAATTATACATGTTAATTCAAGTTTTAAATGCTTTATTTGTACCAATACAATTCAAAATAATAATAATAAATTCATATTAACACAAAAAATTCATATTAACAGCAAAATCATATTAATTATACAACTAACAAAACAGACTAGCAGTAATCTAGTATATGGTGTTGTGGCCTATGACTTTGGAGGTTATCTTTCTCGGTGACATACCCTTGAACCAAACTTATATAAATGTAAACATATAAGAAAATAAACAAATTGTCAATAAACAAAGGAATGTTAGCATTGTACACCATTCCCAACATAAACCAAATTATACTAGCAGTCATGCATGTAGTTCTCACAAAATAAAGTAATAGCAGACCAAACAACACATTTACATTTAAAGAACCATTAAAGTTGAAGTAACATGTCACAAAGCCACACGATTATAGTTGAAATGACAATGTGTTCCTATCTGAACCAATCAAACACTTTCTCGTCCCACTTAACAAAACTTTTAACCACAACAGTAATTGAATCAGACAAATAAAAAACATGCTGACCGCATTCAATTTATAATAGTATTAAGACTTTTATTACTACAAAACCTAACTTAGTAAATCACAAAAAATAACAAAATACAAATATAATACAATTACTTTAATAACATCTTGCAAAATAGCAAATGAACTCAATTACCACATTTGAAAAATTATTTATTTATTAAAAGCCTGCACATAAAGACACAAAAGCACATCCCTGTCATGAAATAATTAATAATTTGTTTCCATAAGGATAAAATTTTGACAAAGTTAAGGAACTTCCAAGCTAAAAAATATTAAATTGCGCAACATGTCCGACCATGTGCTACTATATAACAAAAAAAAGATAAATACATGATTTTTAAATACTTTAAATCATCAATTCCTAAAATCAAAACTAATAAATAAATAGCACATCTTCCGAACCATATTTTATAAACACCCAGTGGAATTTTCTTAGTTATATTTGCAAATCACCGATTCATGTGTGCATGCTCGTCAAAAAGTAAATAAACAAATGATTCATGCATGCAAGCCTATCTAAATTAAAATCAAGTCAAGAAATTGAAAAATCTAAAACAAATTGACCATTAGGGCTTTACAAAAAATTAGAGGAAAGTACAAGAACCGATATAGAGAGAGGGTGAGTGTTTTGACCTGATTACAACTTTTTATTTGCTTTTACTTCCTTCGATCTTTCTTTTCTGCTTCAATATTTTTGGTTCTCTTCTTTCGTAATTTGGGCTTTATATTCTTCGATCGTCAACATTTTCTTGTGTCTTTTACCTTTTTTTGTCCGCTCAAATTGCTTACTTCATGCTATGGGTTTTGCTTCATTGTGCTTTCAATTTTGTTTTGCTTTGTTCTGACTTCTGCCTTCATGTTTGTTTTGATTAAGTGTTTAGGTTTTCTGAAGCTGGAGGGAAACAAATGCGGCAGCGAGGGAAATGAAAAGTCCCTGTTGTATTATTAGAAACAATAAACGTTGTTGTTTAGTTTAAGTGAAATCAAAAAATAAAATAAAAACGCTATCATTTACCACGATGAAAATAATAATAAATTAAACAAAAATCAAAATATATGCCCCTTAGTATCAATACAATGTTATGATACTAAGGTATTAACAACCGCTGACACTCATATCTTAAACACGCTAAAAATGGCTTCAACTACCAAATACTGGTACTTTTTAATTTAGTATCAGCAGCTTAGTATCAGCGAAGGTCATTTTTCTACTAGTGTTTGAGGTTTAGCCATTAGAAGCTTCAAACTGATATGATTTATTTTTATATGATGAAACAAGTATTTGAAACTTATTTTCTCCTTTGCTTGTAGTCAATACTTATATTCTTGTATTAATTTTATAGTACATGATAATCTTAGTTGCAAATAGGTGACATTCAATTTTTTTTAATAATAAATCAAATCCCAATATCATTGTAATAGTTATAATAAAGACTAGTTTAGTATCTTAACATTCTAATACTATAGTGTCATAATTTTGGTGATGTTGTAGTAATATTAATCATTAACACCACATTTGTAATACTACAAATAAGTGTCAATGTGTTCTAACTATCAGATTACTGATTTAAATAACAAGCATCATTGAAAGTAATTACTGCCACCATTCTAATGTTAGTAAAGACCATTTTTCTAGTAGTGATCTACATTTTTTTTTTCAAAATCATTCTTAGGGCATGGACTAAGATTAAACTTGTCTCTTTAATCACATGAGTATCACTTAGTTTGAAATATTGCATGCTATATCTCACAAATATTACCTTTGTGAAAAGCTATCTTCATAGCTATTTGATGTAACCCAAGATTGAAATGCACCACTAATACCATTATGACCTTCAAAGAGTTTTTTGAAAAAACCAAAGAGAAAGTTTATTTATAGTCAATGCCTTTTTTTCCATATAAAGCTCTTTACAACAAGACATGCCTTATACCTCCCCATATCGCCTTTCAAATCCCTTTTCGTCATAGATATCCAATTACAACCAATAGGTTTTGTACATTCTAGCAATGGGACAAGATCCTACACATCATTATCCTTTACGGGCTTTATCTCCTCATTTATGACACCAATCCACTTATCAAAGTTAGAACTTCACATGGTTTGATGAAAACTAATCAGATTATCTTCCATCATCCAATGCCTACCTCATGTTATTGGAGAAATGCAATGCAGTCATCTAGCATTGCACTTCCCATTTTTTTAGTAGATCTCCTTAATAGCATAGGTTCTTCAGGTGGTAGAGTTTGACTTGATCTATTATGCCTTGAACAAGGTTAGGAATGAGATACTGATTAGTGCAAATAACACCTATGGAAACATCAATATATTCTTCTTTAAAGACAAAGTCCTTTACTGTAACTCAATATCATCAAAGAATTAAGCGTTTTCTGACTTAAAATTTGACTTAATCATAGGATTGTAAAACTTGTATCCCCTGGATCTTTCAGAGCATCCAGTAAAATAGTAACTCACCATCCTTGAATCTAATTGGTTTTCATTAGGCCTATAATACCTTGCCTTAGCTGGAAATCCCTTAGCATGAAAGTTTTTTAAACTAGTCTTCTTACTTATCCAAATTTTGTAAGGGGTTTTGGCAATCGGTTTAATTAGGATCCTGTTAAGGATATATACTGCAGTTTTAAGTGCTTCTCCATAGAGCGATTCTAGTAAAGTATAATGAAAAATCATAATCCTTACCATGTTCTTAAGCGTGCTATTTCGTCTTTTTACGACAACATCTATAGTGGGCAAACTCGGCATAGTATACTGTGGGACAATACTACATTCTTTTAGGAACTTAGAAAATAGTCCTATATGCTATTCACCTTAGTCGTCATATCTACTATAATACTCACCACCACGGTTAGATCTAACACTTTTGATTCTTTTGTTAATTTGGTTCTCAACTTAAGGTTTACAATTTTAGAACATATGCAATGACTGTGACTTTTTATGGAGATATATGCACCAATATCTACCAAAATCGTCTATGAACGTCATAAAATATTGTTGACCATTTCAAGCAACTATAAGAAATGACCCACAAATATCTAGTTTTAAGATGTCCAAAGTCCTGTTGACATTAAATTTCCTTGTGTTGGTTTTTTTTTTATCTCTATACTGTAACACATAAATCAAATTTGTAAAATCTAGGGGTTCGGGAATTTCTTCTAACACAAGTCTCTTTATTCCATATGTAGAGATATGACCCAACCTCATGTGTTATAGCATAGTCGAATTCTAATTGGATATTTTTCTCTTTACACCTCGTGTACTGAATTGTAGAGATTCATTAAATGAAGAAATCATATCACTCAAATAAAGATTGTAATAGCC